>NC_073746.1:253238993-253481493 GCF_029784135.1 Toxorhynchites rutilus septentrionalis | reverse complement strand
AATTGAATTGTTGAATGTGTGGTAAAATGAACACATGTACATATCATGCTAAACGGGTTAAATTTATACGTTGTTTCATGTCCAAATTTGTTTGAATCAAAAAAGAAAAAAAATCAGGTATATGTATGAAATAATCTGGGCCTATTCACCTAGATTGGTAATTCGAATTTTCTCACACGTACAAAAACGTAGTAAGAAACACATAACGCTTAACATATTGAGGTTTGGTTTGGGTTGAGGTGGCATATTTTTCCAGGGTCAAAGCCAAAAAACGAACCCCTGGGAGAAAACATAACAACAAAGTAATTTCGAATGCGAGTTAATCACTGAAATCAAACAAAATATCTGTTTACCTCTCATTGAATATTTGAACATTCGTCCAAACTGATGATTTATCGAGAATTTCAGGTCGAATAATACTTAAATACGATACCTGCCAAATTACATACGAATGACTACCGTGAGAGAGATTTTTGTTTCATTTATTATTTTCTACATTTGACAGTTTCATGCAGAACAGGGTGTCTTAAATAGCTTCATATGTTCTAAGAATAGGATAATCAAGAAATATCAATTGGTTTTTAGTTAAACTATCGAAATTTAAGCCTTCATTCTACCAACTCTGTTCATTTGAACCGCATTTCCCCTATAGCATTTAGTCGATAATAATGCATCAAAAAGATATCACCTAATTAGAGAAAAATCTCAACCAACTCAAACACTCATAAACGTTGATCGGATTAATTTAAGAAAGTCAAACCTCGGAGAACAAATGAAAATGTACTGTACTGGATAAGGAATCTACTCAATTTATGGTGAAGCTTGGCGTCAATCTTTCCTTTGGTCGATTCTCGTTGTGAAGCATTGTCCACTTAGAATCAAATTAGAATCAGTAGATTTTTTTCTTGCAGTACAGCGCTCCCAGTGGAATCTTTACACACTTATTTCAATTTTACTTTTAATCTCTATAAACGGAAAGCATCCCAATATGGTTCAGAATATACGCATTCAGGAAGGTTTCTTCAAGAATCGAACCATTGAGAAACCAACAGTACCGTGTAGCAAAACATTACGGCAAAAATGCAAGCCCCAAAGGTGTATAACCAGGTGTTGATCAAATTCAACGGATGTATTCTTATGGTCGATGGATTACCTATAAGCAAGGAACCTGTGGCTGTGGCCGGAAGATCCGACCCAACAGTATGAACGAACAGCTAGACATCAATGAAAGCCTGAAAAAACATGTATAACCGTTCATTACGAGGGCAGTCCGATAAGTACATAGCCTACAAAAAAACAAAAATTTTGAAAAAGTGGCGATTTATTTCTATACATAGTCTCCTATTAGCTCGATACACTTGACCCAGCCATGCTCCAACTTCTTTAATCCATCTGAAAAATACGTTTTCTCGAGATCTGCAAAGTAGACCTCCGTGGCAGCGATGACTTCCTCATTCGACTAAAATGTCTGCCCGGCGAGTGACTTTTTCATGTTTGGAAACAAAAAAAAGTCGCATAGGGCCAAATCTGAAGAATACGGTTCTGAATAAAGTTCTGTTCGCCTACAGAAGAGGAACAATTTGATATAGCGAAACTGTAAGTTTGATAACAATAAATGAAAATAATCGCATTTCAATTTTTGCGTGTTGTGTGGGGTGACATGGACACGTTTCTGTGAGGTGAATTGGTCCTACAGGTTTGAGACTTTTCTTTGATCTAATTGATTCCAGATGCCGCTGAATTACAAAAAGAGAATGGACGGGAGGGACAGGAGGAGGAGCTTGAAAGAGCAACGTAGGCCATCGAGAACGGATTTTCATGGCCCAGCATAAAACGTGTTTGAAAATGCACGACCACCAGTGAAAAGATTCATGCAGAATTCGAGATGGTGTCAATCCAACTTTTCTGGTCAGGAATCTGGCCAAGACACCTGTTATCGATCCCAAAACATTGTCACTGATTGAAACATCATCCCAAAATACTTTGCATAAACATAAGTATGTTTTTTTCGATGAAACACACACTGGACCAAATCACCCCACAGACGGTCCAAATCACCCCGCATCAAATTCCAATGTCCAAAAATCATCTCTTTTATTTTATGATATATTTGGTAGATTCAAGCTTTATATAATAATTAAACATTATTTATTGAGAGAAAACAAGTGTAGCTCAGTATACAATGTGACATTTTTATTTAGACCGTATTGGTTTGGAAATATTAGGCGATTTGCTTAGGTGGTCCAAATTCCCCCCTTTTCCCCTACACCCAAACTAGCGTTGGCAGAAAACAATCCATCTTCGGAAAAAAATGCTTTTTCGTGTGCTGAAGGGTGAAATGAGCAAAAAAAAAGGATCTGTTTCAATGCTTGTATGTATGGGAGCCGACATCTCTTCCTTTTTTCCTTTTTCATTTCTTTTGGGATTGTACCCAAAAAAAAATTCGGGATGCCAAAACATGGACTAAAAATTAATGTTGGGTGTAGTTGCTTTGTTTGATGGTAATTTTTTCACATTAAAATAGAGGCTGCCATATCGAAATGCCTCGATAAGCAATCAAATATTGTGATCAGATAAGCAACTGATAGATATTTCCCTGACAGAAGCTGCAAAACAATGGTGAAGTGCATATTGTTCAATTCCTGAAACAGCATCATAATGATGTCGACTATCAGGAGTTCAGTTGGATCTAAATTGAAGGAATATCCCAAAATTCCATCTAGAAGAACATTTCGTTTGAAGCAATTCCAAAACGTAAAACGAAAGCATTTAAATTCTCCAATGAAGCAGCTCAAAATACCCCCGTTTCAATTCAATTTACTTCGGCCACTCTTTCTGTTATTAAACTATGTTTATTGATTGTGAATGCTAATATTTACTCAGGCAATTCATAGTTCCAGACAAATATTCCAACTCTGTCCAAAATGCTTCTTCCAATTCAAATAATTTTGAAAAGTATCTAAAGAGACCCAGCTGGTACTAACAACCAATTTTCGATCGCTGCGTGAAAAACATTGTTTGTTCCTTTATAAACTCAATTCATCTTCTTCTGTAAAAGCCTCAAACCTCTGCGATCATTAGTTTGATCTATTGTAGTGGAATTCAATTCATGATCAACATATATGTCACATGTCACAAATCCACATTCAGTATATGTAAAAAAAATTGAAGTTCACTCACTACCACGTATAAAAATCTAAAAACAATTCATTATACATTAAAATAATTTAGGTAAACTGTTTTCTTCTTTTAATGTTTCTTCTATAGTTAGGACCCGAGAATACATTAGGTAGAATGTCACAGTCAAGTTCCCTTTTCAAACCATACCCAACACGTCCCACTAAACTCATTCAAAAGCTGCGAAACACTTGAAAAAACTTGAAAATACTCACCATCGATCGCGTTGCCCTTGGCGATGGTGGTCATCCCCAACATTTTCCTTTTTCCGTTGCTATTATTGTTAGTGTTATTGCTATTGCTACTCTTGGAGTTGGACGATGTTGTTCCATCGGCATTTTTGCTGCCTTTCGGTTTGCGCTTGCGTTGCTAAAAAAAAAAGAAAACATTGGAATCAATTCTGGCGACCAAGCACGAGTCCGGACGAAGACTTACCTGGATGTTGTCCTTCTTCATCGTCAACGGGCGATTGACGTTGTGCAGTTTGTAGTACAGTCCACAGGCGTTGCAGACTGGCTCCCCAACCTGGTTGCGTCTCCAAAGCGAGGTGTTCGTGGTGTTACAGTTGGAGCACTGCAGTCCGACGCGCCTCGCTGAGCTCTTTGGAATCATGATGAAACGAAACAATGAATTACATTGAGCGTGATTTGAGTGGTTCAAATTCCACACATGAAAACGATGAAATGAAGCATGAGAGTGAATGTAGAGGTAGAGAAAAAGAATCAGCCTTTGCTATCTCTCGGTTAACCTACCAGTCTTCGGCTTTGCTTGTCCTCGGGGTTGCGAGTTGCCAAGGAATTGTAGCCACAGTTCTTATAGAGATCCCCGCCCTGTTCAGCGGCCACTGGAATAACAATTTTCATAACAAACAGGATTAGTTTCTGTTCGCGCCACAATCATTCTCGATTCTTTTGTCGAAATCTATGCTCTACAGTATCTACGAAATTTGCATACGGAAGCGTCATGTATGTAAGTTAAAAACACAAGCAGAGAAGGGTGTGAAAAGTTCGGCCGGGCGGGGTTTTAGGAAATAAATATATCGCGAAGCTTATTCTTTTCCTCTCAATCAATCAAGAACCAATAGTAAAAACGAGATGAGGATGAGTTTATAAAATTAGCAATTAAAAAATGTTGAAGTTGTTTACAGGTTCTTTTACCAAGCGTCTGGGCGGTTTGACCAATGGCCGATTCATTCCGTTCATCTTGTGATAGAGGCCACACGCATTGCACAAATAGTGTCCTGTTCCGTCCCGACGCCAGAGCGGAGTCTGAATCGCACCGCAATTGACACATTCTCGTCCCTCGGTATACAAGTCCGCTTCTATGCCCACTTTTGGAAGGAAAGACACAAACAATGATGATATAATGATTCAATTTAAGTTCTTTACACAAAAGCTAGAGAGATATTAACATATATCAGACAATATATTTACAGTTTCATTTTTGTAAAAAAAACACCCGGCCCGACCTTCCGTTGCCTCCTAGTTAGTATTACACATAAACGCTTCAAGAGTTCAAGAACCTACATTGGCCTATTTGCATTTTTTCTTTTCTTTTCTTTTTTTATCCTGCACCATGACTTCGCTGCCATTAGCCAATTTACACACTTCCAGTGGACCATAAAGCACCGAAGAAAGTCATCCATAGCATACCATCAGCCAGTGACATTTTTCAGCTACAGGAAGCGAACCGCTCGAACATTTATTTCTGTGCTGATAACAACAAACCAAAACAGACCTCCGCCCATATGTATATTGATGCCATACTGGTGGCACTGACGGTCACAAAAAAGGCACTTATGTTTCTATTATCCGTAACAACAAGCCACGAATGGGCTCGCTGTTTCTTCCTCGATCGGTACGACACGTAATTATGTTTTTTTTTTTCATTATTATTTCTTCTACGATCCCCGCTTGGGTCGTTAATGTACCGGAGAGCCCGCAAAAAAAACACACACAGGAAAACACTGGATGTCCCACTCGCGAACGGTAAAGTCCATGCGTAACGATGCGCAATACTCGTTCTATGTTGGTATTTCCGGTTGGTTTTGGGGCGTATGTTTCTGTGTTTTTTTGTTCTATGTCAAACTCTGATGTTGCACGCGTGACTAATTGAAGGAAGTAGCCGCATGTCCCAGCGGGGGCATATCCGAATTCCTTGGAGAGAACAACCCGTATTATTTTATTATCCCGTTTGACTTTTACGGCGAATGCTTCCGGAGAGAAGTTAAGATATTTTGCAGGTCCTCATTCTTTCAAGCCTGTCGTGAGGATGAGTGTACCATTTCGGGAAAAGGATAGAATGAACCCTTCGGGAAAAAAATATGCATTAACCGATGAAGACCAAATGATGCAATGCAGATGTAGTCATGCGATTAACGTAACACTTGCTCTTCCTTCATCTTTTTGGATATTTGTGGTTTGCAGGGCAATCTCTTGAGACTAGTAATGAGGCGAACCTTCGATCTTTTGCATCGATCAAAACAAACGCCGGTCAGAAGAAGCAATGTCCGGTGAGGCGAACCTAGCATTCACTACATTCCAAACAGCTCGTAATCAGTATTTACTACGGCTATTCACTATAGCCGTACCTAATTTTCATTCTCGATAATAGTGCTTACGGTGGAATCATTATACGTAACCAATCTGTCTATGGTAGTAATAGTGCATTAGTTGGTTACTGTGATCGTGTATTCGTTACATCTGTCAAATACATTCATTTTTATTTGTCCATTTGATATAGCCGCACGGAGAGATTTACCACGTTTTTCTTTGGCGAGATTGTTTTTTTTAAATTTACTCGAGCAAACAACTTAAAATGCCAGGTTTTTTAGTGAGAAAAAAAAAGGAATGGTTTGAGCCTACAGGAAGAAAGGTATATCAATACGAGAAATCGAACGTAGACTCAGTTATAAGATCAATTGTGCAATTGGCTTCAAATTCCACTATCATACCATCGGCGGTCAAGGCAACATTTAACCTAAGAAAACATTGTAACATTAATATATAAGTATGCAGTTTACATTTCTTTGACGAAAATGAATAAATGAATAAGTAAAAAAATGAGTAAATGATACTAGCAGTTCGTAAGGAAACAGTTCATGAGATTTTGCAGATCAACCATAATATCATTCGACCGAGTACTTCTCTACTCGCAATTTCGGAAGTCTTTAATGTTTTAGTTTGGGTTTTGTGCGACGGGGAAGCTCAATCGGGCATTCACCTCTTGCAAGATGGTCTCGTCAGATTATAGTGATGTTCCTAACAGCAGTTTGGTTTCATTCAAAGCAAAATATCGACGCAAAAATTCTTCTTCCAGCAATACAACGCTAATATTCATACCAGTTCGGCCACAAAATTCTGGTTCAAGTCCCGGATCTCATTCCGGATCTAAGTCCGATGTTGAACATCTGGGGAATCGTTGTGTGATGGATCAATGCCAACAGGAAGCAATTATGTTGTAAATTATTTCATTCAAATACATTTGAGATAAATTGTGTCATAATATTTTTTATTAAATTTAGCCTGGTTCAAGAGTTAATTTGTGGCTATAGAAAAAAAGTTACAGTGTAGCAACATGAGGCCGAGTGTTGTTGCGATGGAACATAACCTTAACTTTGACAACAGCGATAACCTAATTTTAGCAGGTCACAATGGATGACACCCTCCTGATCTCACCCAAAGTAAAGTATTTCTTCGAACAACTTCTTGGGCATGAATTTTATAAAGCAACCGAAAAGGGACAGATGGCAGACATGTAAAAACATGTAAAACTTCCGAAATTCGCCAGAGGTCCAATTGAGAAATATTGAGCCACCGTCAAATGAAACCTGGAGAAGACCCAGAAAACTGTTGGAAGTGAAAAGTAGTTTAAGGGAAACTGACTTTATATGGCGAACAAAGTGAACGTAGCAGCTGCCAGTCATCAGATTACGAAAGGTCCGACAATTCAGATTTGTTCAACCGGTAGCTTAGCTTATTATTTTTCTGTGTTTTATACCAATTGGTCTTTAAAAAATCGATTTTTCAAATATGAAAAATAAGAGGAGTGATGTCCAAGACACGACCGCATTATTAACGTAGGTTTACGAAATTATTGTCGGCGTAGCACTAACAAGAACCAACGAATGAATACTGTGAGGACGAGAGCAATTCGCAAAAGAATCGTCAATTTGATGCCAAAAGTTCCGAAAAACACAAGCAATAATCCCCAGATTCATATGCAGCGGCTTTCGCGAAATGGGGGTTGAAATTTATGTCGGGGGTTGGAGCTCAATTCCCGTTCTGTTTGGAGGGATTTTTCGTCAATTAAATTTCCTCCGACTTGCACTGTGGTCACGCGTAATCTAGAGCTTGCCACTCAGAACGCATTCAAGGCGTGTTATTTGGTAATAGAAATCCCAACTAAGTACTAATAAAAATAATGCTACGTTGAGACGGCGAAGTTCCTCTTGGAACATTAGTGCCATTTAAGAAGAAGAAGAAGAAGAAGTGTGGAAGCAATCCTCACTACAATAGATCAAACTAATAATCGCAATGGTTCAATGCTCCTACAGAAGAAGTGTGGTGACAACAGCAACTACTGTGGAACCAATTTTCACCTGTAGTTTGCCACCGAAGGCTTCAATTTGAAGCATTTTGTTAAACCGGAAACAATGTTAAAATTCGCGAAAATTATATGGTCGATCGGGAAAAAAATTACAATAAGTCCGAACACTCTTTTAAATTCAAACAAGCTTTCTTCCGGCAAAAAATTAAATAAAGTTTAAATTGAAAAAAGCAACGATTACAGCAACCCATGGGTAACGTATATTGCACTAATACTAACATAGACACATTAGTAACGCATATTGATTTCATCGGTTACATCGTTATATGTGTGAAAATGAGGTGCGACTATGCACGACAATGACAACGATAGATTTTTAGGTGGGAAGAAAACTATTTTAAAATAAAAATATGAAAATTCGCTTGTTATTACCTCTGATAATGAATTGACAAACCATTAAGTTTGATATGTCGCATGATAGAATTTAGCTCTGGTCATAAAAGTGGTCACTTCCCTCGGAAACCCGATCCGGAACATATCCAGGGTACGTCAATGAGGTCATATAGGCTTGAATTCATCACGAATTATTTATTTTCGAAAAATCATGAAGTTTGATTTTGTTAATGGCGGGTTTTGTGTTGTTTTGGTTTCTAAAATTTATGACCCCTGAACTTGTTTCCGCGTGAACATGGGAATCCGTGGACCGATTCCGATAGATCTCCGAAGAGTTCTCAAATGAAAAAAAATGGGGTTTAAAATTAAACTTGTGTCCAATTCGGTTCAGCCGTTTCCGAGAAAACTGAACCGCAACATTGGTTGTCTGGTTAAGAAAAATAGTTGTATTTCATGGTACTTTTTCGTGAAATTTATTTTTCGCCCATGTTTCAATAGTAATTGCAACTATCTTATTTCTATTTCAACTCGTACGGAATCATCTGAGTAATATGTTTATACTGTTTTGATGTGTTCAAAACATGTTTCTTTACCATGCTTAAGAATGGAAACGGATTTCCGCTGGTCAGAAAAAGACTCATTTTTGTAATAAGTGATAATAAGCGATACGATGAAAACCACTTGCGGAAATAACCTACAGATGAGTACTGATCGTGTCGTATAGATAAGTTTTAAATTTAATTAAATAACACCTTCAAAAATTCAGTTTGTTTTCATTAGTACATTTGATCAATTTCACCCCAGTGATCATTTTGCCCCAAAAACAGAAAACTGTTCAGCGGGAAGATTTAAAATTATAAATTGACAGAATGGAACTATGCAAATCAATCGTATGTCCATTTTACCCCCACTTCCGTCTTACCCGCATTTCGCCTGTAATGAATACCAAGCCTAACTTCACAGAATTCTATTTCAATCTCACAATTCGTTTTCATCTCCATAAACAAATCTATAGTCAATACTCGATATTAATTCCATTGATATATTTTTTTGTTCATTGTTTGAAAAACACAGAAGCTGTACTACAAACTATAGTTCTGAAATTGTGTGACTCAATCCTAAATCAGTAAGCGACATAACAGTATAAAACATTATAGTTAAAAACCCTGTCATACTTTGCAATCGATCGCATAATTTTGTAAATTATTACTGTTCTTGAATGCCCAGAAGCATTTCGACAGGTCGAGAAATGAATTCTGAGAAAATTCTTCCCTAGAAATTCATTGAAACGCTCTGAACACTTTCAATGAAGTGTCAATCAAACAATCACAAAATTTTGAGAACGTCAAGTGATCCTAAACTCGACAACGCTAAATATTCTCTGGAGCAGCTGAAGACTCTTCAATTCTTCAATGTTCGAAATGAATTGTATTTGCACAAACACGAGTGCAATTACTATCCATTAGAACATTCAACTACATCGGTCGCAACGAAACTTGTCTAATTGAAATACGTTATTGCCTTTCAAACACTATGAATAGCATAATGAAGTAATTTCTAGGACAAAAATCCACACCCCACGATACGAACTGATAGCAACAATTCAACAGCCACATTTCCTCCAAGTGCCCCCGCCAGTATAGTCCAGGTTTTGTTTTCCCCCCGTAAGGCACGATTCGCTTATCGGACACAGTGTGTCTATTGCACACACTGCTGTTGCTGCTGTTTACAAAGGGCTGTCTGTTCTGGGTCACGTCTATTGCCGAGCGGAGGCCTCCACAGGTGCGGAGGATAACCTGTTTTTATTTTCACCAAAAATTTGCATAACAATTGCTACGCGAAATTATTGGCTGTAATGGATGGCGGGTGCACACATCAAACTGATAAGCAGCAGCAGCAGGATTTCTTCGGTGCTTCGGTGCAATGTTAGTATTATGCGCTATACGTGCGCTTCCACTTACTTGCAGACAAGGAAGCCGCGGCCGAAAACGCTGTTGTTGGCGTCAGAGTGGTTGAGCCTCGACGACCGTTTCCGGTTGTGGTTGACGTTGCGGCACTGTATGCGATCGCGCTGGCCTCGTAGTGCCATGGTTCAGTCTGGAAGAATAGCAATAACCAATTAAGGGGAGCTGTCACACAAAGATGAGATGATGAGAGTTAGCTGACCTGTTGGCCATAGGTGGACGAGATCGAGTTGTAGTGGTTCGCACGGGCGGCATTGGTACTCGAGGCGATACGCTGGAATCCGGGCAGGCCTCCTTTCAGGTACTCATTTTCGGTCAAGCCCGTCACTCCCGTTGACCACATATGCGTCGGATCGTGCGTCGGGCTGCTGTTAAAGTATTGCATTGATGCCGCCGACGGAAAGCTGCATCGGCTGTATGATGGGCTGAAGAAAGAAATAATAACAAATTGGACCACCATTAGAGAATTTCTCGCTGCGCGGGAAGAAAAAACTTTGTTTAGCCTCATCTTATGTACCAAACAAGCAAAATAACGCTGAATGAGGATCGAATGAACAGATGAATTGTTTCCGTTCGGTTCGCTCTCGCCTAAATCAATCTCCGATGCTGACTGCTACTGAATTGTCAACGCGCGCGTTTTCTCGCGCCTTTGGGTAAAATGTTTAAAGCTGTGAAGTCGGGAGAAGCCAAGTTGCGTTCGTCCGCACATTCTACAGCTGGTGCTTGGCGAGCAAACCCGATCAGCAGCCCAGAAGAAGCGAGGGCAAACGCTCGTGCGATCGTTTGTCGTTTGACGATTTTGTTTACAGCCAACGTAGGTGGAAGTATTCATAAACAAAAACATCCTCTGTTTGGAATGAGCTGGTGTCACTTCTGTCTCGCGGATGCGTTCCAATTGACAATGGGTACGACACACACCAGGAAATAAGCCGATGATGAACAAACTGGTGCGGACGAAAGAATGCATCAACTGGCTGTGTTATTTTTTTGTGTAGTCAAATTTTATATTATTAAAATAAGTGTTTAGTGAAAGGCTCAATATACACCATCAAGAGAGAACATCGAAGATCAATTCACCTGAACTGGACTTGGGAGCTGGAATTTATGTTCCCGTGTTTTTTAGGCATTATAATTAAATAGAACATTCTGTTAGCCCCAACAGTTGTTAAGAGTTATGTGCAATCATAGAGCTCAATGGTACGATCGTTAAAAGGTTTTTTTTTTCTGTATTATAGTGACTTTCAACGCTTCTGGCTGGTTCGTCACTTTTACCTTCCATTTTGGAAGAATGTCGGGAGTGAGAATTGAACTCGTGATCTTGAGCGTGAGAAGTATGGATGTTACCTCCACGCCAGATCGGCTCCATTGTTAAAAGGTGTTTATAACATCTACCAGAGCTTCAGCAATTTACACGAGTTTAAAACAGCCTTCAACGCGATTAAGGAGATGCAGAGATGAATGTTTGGTTGATGAATCATAAACGAAGAAATATACAAATTGATTATGCGAAGCCACATCTTCATCATCAAGCCCGATATACGGATACGATATTGTTGCCCAAAAAAAAATCTGCATCGCTGATCTAAACGATCGGGTCGATCAGGAGGAGGATTTCTGTGAAAGAACCAAAACGGGCTATGACTGTTTTAAATCGTTGCCTCCAAATACATGACCAGCAAAGCGTTTAAAATTGTTACATCACACATCAAACGGATACTCAATGCAAACAATTAATCATGTACTACTTTTCAATGTACTCACCGTTAACGGAAATACATTTCTCCCAACATGAAACAAGTTTTTTATTTTTAAGATTTTTTTATCTTTCCTTAAATCCTGGACACCTGGCACCTTCACTTCTTCTGAGGAGAAGTGTTGATCCTTTAGGCTTCTCTTGAGTTGAGCAAAGCAATGATAACGCAGGAAACGAGATCCGGGGAGTAAGGTTAGTGTGAAATTGTTGAAGTTGAAAAAACATGAAGTTTCCCGCGAGGCTGTTATGTTGTAAGATCATTAGTGCCAAGCTGCCTCTACCACGACAAACTCGACGTCGAATATTTGTTAGAGTCTGTTTATGCTGAGAAGAATCACATAAACTTGGTACAAAGAACATAAACTCGGTTAGCATTAGATTTTTTTGGGAGCGGTTGTCCTTTCTCTTCTGAGTCGTAATGATGGAGTCATTACTCGTCCACCGTCACGATATTTAAAAAAAAGTCGTTTCCCAACTCACGGTTCGAGGATCGATTTTTTTTCATTTTTAATTCAGATTTTTTGGATCGATCCTTTATACCCGAAAAAATCGTGAAGATCGATATTTTTCTTTCGATTTTTTCGATCTTAGATTTTTATTTCAGCGCACATTGATTTTATTTTCCCAACGCCTGACAAATTTCATAAACATAATGTCAACGGTTGGATCGCTTTCGAGAATGTCAAATTAGTGATAGTAGATTCACTATCACTATCACTATCACTATTCACTGAAGCTGCTGTGTATGTTTGGTCTAAGATTGGACGATCTTGGATTGATATTTAGAAGATCGATTTGTTTCGATTTTTTGATCTAAGATAAACTTTTTGCAAATTTGTTTTGCAGTATACATCGGTTTTAATCTCACCAAAGATCAACCGACAAATTTTATAAACTTTGTCGAACAAAGTCAGTTTGATCATTCTTCGATTTAATGCCGTCTGCTTCTGACAGAATCAGAACTAGCGACAGCTACTAAGGGTTGTTGTTGAGTTTCTAATGATGCTTTTTCGATTAATTTATGTGATTGAATGATTCCATGTTGGTAAAAGATGAATGCTCTGGAAAACACTTTTTTTCGGAGACCTAAATGTTTTGTGGTCTTCATGTTGAGAAGCAAAACAAACTGCTTTTAATTTTTAAATAGAATCCTGAAATTTGTAATCCACGTTTAAAGAAAAGTAACGTAATATTCCGAACAGTCTCAAAATCCGAACGCTTCATTTTTAAATATAAATTTACTAAACTTTTATGTTTTTTTTTATCCAAAATATATATTTTTATTAAGGCTCATATGGCGTCAACCTGACGGGGCCGGGAGTTCAATATTTCGACAATGTTTGCCTTATAAATATGTTAGTAATATGTAACCGATTACTCGCGGTTGGCTCGAGGTTAGTATTACAAGTGTTTTCGTAATTGTGATGTTGCTGTCTCCAATGCTCTGTACCTGTGCCCGACGCGGGATACTTCCTTTTGGGATGCAGCTGACCATTAATCAGCAACGCCCCCTAGTCTGTACCCCATATCTAGCGTGGTGCGTCTTCTCGACTCGAGGGATCCAGGATAGAATGGTCACTAGCCGGCGCAAACATCAGCTCGTGTAGAGTTGTCATGAGCGGTACAACCTTTGGCTCTTGTTGAATGATCAGTGGACTGCACAACCTTTGGCCCGTGTATCTGTAAAGAGTGTATGTATGTATTGCCGCGACTAAGTAAAAGTTTATAGATCGGATAGGAAGGATATGAAACAGGGACACAACGAAGGAAACATCATTAAACGTTGACATCGGCGTTTCTGAGGAACAGGTATAGATGAAGCAGAAGATCAGGATCACGGCTACCTAAGATATCCCGGAAGGGGATATCCGATTGTCTGCCTTTTGCTCTCAGTGCTCTAGAGAGCTGAGAGCGAGCAGCATGGAACCGGATACACGACCAGACAACATGCTCGATGTCGTGGTAGCCATCGCCACAATCACAAAGATTGTTTGCTGCGAGCCCAATGCGATAGAGATGCGCGTTTAGGTTGTAGTGATTGGACATAAGCCGAGATATCACGCGAATGAAATCACGACCTACATTCAATCCCTTAAACCAAGCTTTCGTCGAAACCTTAGGAATAATCGTGTGTAACCAGCGACCGAACTCATATTCACTCCACATTCGCTGCCAACTAACGAGTGTGTCCTGACGAGGAATGTGAAAAAATTCATTATAGGCAATTTGCCTTTCAAAAAGTGTGCCTTCTGAAGCGCCCACCTTAGCTAGCGAGTCCGCTTTCTCATTCCCCGGAATCGAGCAATGAGAGGGAACCCATGCTAAGGTAATCTTGAATAATTTTTCGACCAAAACACTCAATAGATGTCTTATTCTTGTTAGGAAATAAGATGAGCGTTTATCAACTTTCATTGAACGAATTGTCTCTATTGAGCTGAGACTGTCTGAAAAAATAAAATAATGGTCGATGGGCAGTGTTTCAATGATCCCTAGTGCGTAGTATATCGCACCCAGTTCAGCGACATACACGGAACATGGATCTTTGAGTTTGAAAGAGGCACTGGAATTTTCATTGAAGATGCCGAAGCCAGTGGACCCGTTTATGAATGAACCGTCAGTAAAGAACATTTTATCAGATCTAACTTTCCCATATTCTGCCGAAAATATCGGCGGAATAGAATCGGAGCGTAGATGATCTGGGATTCCATGGATTTTTTGTCGCATGGACAGATCAAAATTGACAGAGGAATTGCAAAAGTATGGGAAGCAAACTAGGTTGGAGATGCCCGGTGAAGGGTGCACTTAATGGGTAAGGAAATCATGGTACAAAGACATAAAACTTGACTGAGGAGTCAGTTGGAGTAGATTTTCGAAGTTATCAATCACCAATGGATTCATGATCTTGCAACGGATGAGAAATCTGTAGGATAATTCTGTGAATCGAAGAGTAAGCGGGGGTACTCCTGCCAAGACTTCGAGACTCATCGTATGTGTCGAATGCAAACACCCCATTGCTATACGCAAGCAACGATATTGTATTCTCTCCAGCTTGAGCATGTGAATCCTGGCAGCTGATCGGAAGCAAAAACTGCCATATTCTAACACTGATAATATCGTTGTTTTGTACAACTGAATGAGGTCTCCTGGATGGGCGCCCCACCATGTTCCGGTTATTGTTTGGAGAAAATTGATTCTTTGCTGGCATTTCTGTTTCAAATACGCAATGTGTATTCCCCAGGTACATTTAGAGTCAAAATATACTCCAAGGTATTTGAAAAACATCGAGTGCCTGATCGCTTTACCGGATAGGTGAAGCTGAAATTGGGCGGGTTCGTGCTTCCTAGAAAAAACGACCATTTCGGTTTTCTCCGTAGAGAATTCGATACCCAGCTTGAGAGCCCACGTGAACAGGTTGTTCACGTGAACAGGTTTATGTTATAAATAATTGATTAATGAAAACACAGACATTCTTTGATGTATAGGCTTCATTTTGACATCATTAACAGGTATCAATACAGCCTATAATTTATAATATTAGACATTTGCAAAGAAGTGACAGTCAAAACTAAAATGTTTTTAAAATGTTTGTGTTAGCAAATTCCGTAAAAACAAGCAACGTTAATTTTTCAGTTTTTGTTGTTTCAACTATTTTGATTGCTGTGTTCATGTAAAGTGCTGGAAAATGTAAGAACCTACAATAACTGGGTGAAAGAAATGATATTTTATGCAGAAATCTCCATTAAAATTAATTTTGAAGTAGTGTTCGGAATATGAATCAAATTTCTACGCATGATTCAAATTCCGAACACTTAATTTTCAAAAGTAAATTTACTGAACTTTAATATTATAAATAATTGAATAATCGAAACCCTAAAATTCTTTGGCTTTTAGCCTTCATTTTAACATCATTTACAGGTATCGATACAGTCTATAATATATTATATTGAGCATTTGCAAAAAAGTGACAGTCAAAACTAATGATTAAATTTTGCGTTATCAAATTCTGTAAAAACAATCATCGTTAATTCTTCAGTTTTTTTAGTTTTTTCAACTATTTTTTCTGTTGTTTTCATGTTAAGTGCTAGAATTTGTACGAATCTACAATAAATGGATGAAAAACGATAGTTTATTCAGAAATCTTCATTCAAATTAGTGTTCGGAGTATGAATCAAGTTTCTACGCATGATTCAAATTGCGAACACTTTATTTTACAATGTGAATTTACTGAACTTTAATATTATAAGTGATTTAATAATCAAAACCTTGACATTATTTTGGTTATAGACTTCATTTTAACATCATTTATAGGTATTGATACCGATATAGTGCCCTTGGTCCAGAAACCATGTAAACTATGAAAAACAAATACAATCGATAATTACGGAAACAAAATCCATTTTTTTGCGAGTATAACATTTTTCCAAAAAGCTAAGGCTAGCTAATTGACTTTAATTTGATATATCGATCATATGAATCGCTCCAGTAGTTTCAAAGATATGATTTAAAAAAAAAACATTTTTGCTGTTCGGAATTTGAGACAAAAGTGATTAAACATATTTTTGGTTTTTCACCATGAATATTCATTTGTAAATCAATTTTATTGTAGTCAAATGAAAAAGAAGGCTCTATTGTATGCAAAAATCAATTTAATTTCGCGAAAGAGTACCATTTTGAGTAATGAGACACTGTTTAATGGCCATCAAAGCTTAAGTGTTCGGAATTTGAGACAAAACGGTAGATAAATTGGAAAAAGATGCTTTCGATTTTTCAAAGATCGATTCTTTTGTACCGATTTCATTAGTGAATCGATCCCTATGCCGTTCAGAAAATCGATTCGTCAAGATCGATCTTCTCATAAAGATCGCCCGATCCTACATTAGACACTTTTGTCTCATCTGTGAGGCGCTGTGCACACAGACCTTACGGTATTCCATTTATTCAATCATTCATATATCAATCAGTTATATCAAAGCTAAGTAATAATTACATTGCATATATGCAAAGCTTGATAGTTTAGGAGTGGTTCTCTTAGTAAGGTTTGGGACCTCTTCATCGTCTTGACAGAGTAATGAATGGAATAATGTATAATGATGATAATGATCAGCATGAAAATGACCAGCAAGAAAAAAGACCCGAACAAACTTGAAAAATTATGAGAAAAATGGTTCCACATGGTGCCTCACCTGTTTTAAATCTCTTAGAAACCCGTTAAGAATATGTCAATTTTCGAGTAAGAACAGACGTTTCATATCGATACACTCTGGGGGGACAACAGAGCGTGGGGAGAAATTTCGAAGGAAGAATTGAAAATTTATTGAATTCATGCCCGAAGGCGTGGCGTTGTTATTAGAAATGAATGTTACGCAACAAAATATCATCATATTTACATCATACATCGAATGACATATTTTTGTTGCTTAACTATTGTCGCTTCGAAAAAAAATGTCACATATTTTTACGTGTACATAAAATTTTATGAATAACCAAAATCGTTCCGAACAGAAGTAAATTAATAATTCATAATTTGGAACTGCTTGTTCATTTGATAGAGTTGATTGTTCACACCACCGTATATGTGGAACCATCGATTGATTTTTTTTATAGAAACTTTATATTACAAAATTCATTCGACTCTAGCCATGTGAGATTTTAATGATTTCGAGATGAACTAGTTTGAAGTTTGGTGCTATAAGGGGTTTTTATTGAGCATTCGAAACAATTTCAATACGTTATTTCTGCTGCACGCGTGATATTCCAAATCTGATTGATGTATGCGTAATGAAATACTTAATGCAAACAATAACTCGAAATTTTAAATTTTGCGACTTAATACCGACCAATTGAAAGATCAATCATGAAAAGTTCTGGGATTAAACCCACGGACGTTCGTTTAGCGAGAAAACGTGAGTGTTCGAAAGTATTCATATCAAAAAAACAATTTTAGGGGGGACAAAGTTCGTTGGGTCAGCTAGTCTTATATGTCTTATATGTTCGATTCGTACGTATAACTTACCATCACAGGGAACGTATGGTCAGATTTGAGCTGTCTTTATATCGTTGAGTTCGTCTTCGCTCAAATAGGAATGATGGAATGAATTGGAAGAGGTGAAAGGAAATGAAAAAAGTGAAATTCGAATAAAACGATTACTCATATGCAAAGTGGTTAGGCATTTACTGCAAGTGTGCTAGATTTTTTGCACCATTTGTATCATCTTTTCAGTTCATTTCTTCCACATGTTCAATATTGCAAGACGGAAAACGTGTTGTTTTGTTGAAATTTTGTTAATTTCCACACAGACGGAAAAAGTGTTGGAATTAACAAAACTCGGATGAATTCTGCACGAAATTGTATTGTGTATCATACAAAATATCCAGCACACGTTTAGTAAATGTCAAACCACTTTGACCCATATATTCTGCACTAAGAAGTTTGTTCAATTGGAATTCATTTCTTCAATTGAAATTCGCGTTGACAGCATCGAGATTGATATTCCGTTATTGTGAAGCGAAAAGGATAATGGATTTTCAGATCAAATAAACACATTCTCAAATGCAAATTATCTATGAAATTCAACTTTTCTATATCGAATATATATATATATATATATATATATATATATATATATATATATATATATATATATATATATATATATATATATATATATATATATATATATATATATATATATATATATATATATATCTTATGTAATATATTTTACACACTTTCTGCAAGCAGGAAGAAAATTCTCGTGAAATCATAAAATGGTTTGATTTTCAATGAATGGAAATTGTGTTGTGACTTTTTTTCATTATTGAGCCAAATGGGTCAAACAGCAGTCCTAATTTAAGACCACGGAAGCGGAAGATTGATCAGTAAAATCTTGCATGATTGAAGACTGTTCTTCGTTGACAAATTAGAAACCGAAATAGATCTACATTGTGTAATTAACCTTGATATAAATAAAACTAATTGGAATTCGAGAGGCGTCATCATCGATCGTGAATGTAGAAAACACTTTCGGGAGGATACTCAAAAAATCCATTGTGACAGCACAACGCTCGCCGGGTTTGCTAGTTTACTATGAATGTGTGTCTCTATTATGGGTTTGCCGTTTCCCATTCTGTCGTCAAAATGATTTCGACGCAATAGGAATAGGTTATCATAGGTAAAAACGAAAATTTTCGTGACAACTAACATTGTCTCCTCCTAAGTTCCAAAGAGATAGTTATCTCTATCGAATTTTTGAAAAAAATATACTTCAATCAATATTTTATTATGAAATTTGTCATTTTCCATATTGTTACATTTTTCGAAAATATCATACCTTTTTCATGTCTTTTTGCATTGCATTTTTTGCATTTGCATTGTTCTGTTCACAGAGTCGACTTTGGCCTATTTATTAACAAGGCTCTTTGATACTAGTACATTACGTTGCTGAGCCATTTGAAAAAAAAAACAGCAAAAAAAACTGGCACTGCAAAAGAATGCTTGCGGAAATTATTATTATTAGTGCAAGCCGTAATCCAGGACAAAACGCTTCAAACTCGTCGAAACTGTGCCCAGCTCAAAAATATTGGGCAATAATTAAGCGTAACTTCAGGAAAACTCAAAAAACAGTTCAGCAAATAGCCGTTCGTATCAGGTGTGAATGAAATGAAAGGTGTGAATCGTAATCACCTGATGGTTTACATTTGGAAAATAGGAAGCCAAATCAGATAATTTTCCTGTATTTTACGGTCATCGACTTCCAAAAGAAATGGAATTTGCACTTGATCTTGTTTGACCAATTTTCAACCGTTCCACCCTTTGTTCAACAGATGAAAACCAACCAAATCATGGCCGAAATGTCAGATTATGTGTGCGGAAAAGTAATTGAGATATATTATAATGTATTTTTTAATTTAATTGCTCTCACTGCTGTTCGAGTATTTTTTCATCATAACCTTTTCGTTTAAAAAAAAATTATAACGAAAAGGCCAATGACCAATTACTGCATACAACAGCTTCTATCTACATCTCAAATGCTTGAATTGAAACGTGCAAAGCCATAATGCACATATTAGTAATGAATACAACCATCATTTGCTTGAAAACAGTGATCCAACACATCAAAGTCCTATTCGTTCGTACAACTTCAATGATCTTTATAACTATCTACAAACCAACCAATGTACACAACATGCTTTTTCTGTGGTGACAGAATCTAAACACATTGAATGAAAAATAACATTATGAAATGTTAAAATGTGATTAATCAATTGGTCAGACATTCGCTATCCAACTCTTGACGAGTGAAGTTCAGTGTCGGTATTGTGCGTTGCCACTTTTGCTATTGTGCTATTGGTACGAGTGAATCGTGTACGAGTGAAGGTCATTGCTGTCCGCTTTCGACCTGACCTTTTGTTAAGTGGAACGAAGGAACAAAGGAACCAGCGCTCTTGCAGGGAGCCGGATTGCGGCTGTTGAACTGATTCGGCATAACGGGATCGACATCGCGTGACTGTCGCAAACGGGATTCATCACCACGTGGCTCCGTAAGCTATTCTTGCGCTATTGTGTTGTCTCCGTAGCGCGTAGCCTCTGTCTCTCCCTGATTAGGGCAGTAGAGCGCATTATTGGAACAACTTTTATATTAAGGTACACATATTTATTATTAATATTATTATTCAATTCATTTGTTCATTGTTTAATATTATTATCAATTATTATCATTTTTTTTTTGCTATTTTTTTTTTGAGATTATTGTTAAAATCAATAATAAATTAAAAATAAGACAGAAATCTTTGGAGATCTCTGATAATGAATCTCATACAAGATCTGGGAAAAAACATAAACGAGTCCCTCATAAGGAAGATAATTCTTCTGGGGACGAATCCGCTCATCCTACCAAGCCCCCCTCTAAGAAAATTGCAAGCCTCCCTTCTCAACCCACTGTTACTTCCACTCCCCCTCTCCCATTATCGATCTCGCTTCCCCCTTCTGATGCTTCCGATCCAACCCCATCCTCGTCCTCGTCCTCATCCTCATCCTCGTCCTCGTCCTCGTCCTCGTCTTCCCCCTCTGTTGTCTTCGCTCCACGTGTCAGAGTTTATCCAGAAGATGCACCTGGAACTGGCCCGTGGGTTGTTATCCTCCGGCCCAAACCGAAAGGAAAAAACCTTAACGTGATTCAGATCATGAAAGATGTGGCCAGATACACTTCTGTATCTGAAATTCGCAGGGTTAGACCGAACAAATTGCGAGTTGTCGTGAATGACCGGAAACACGCAAACGAGATTGTTGCTGATCAACATTTCACTCTCGAATATCGAACATTTATACCCTCCCATAACGTAGAAATTGAGGGGGTGATAACTGAAACGGGTCTGACGAGCGAACAAATAAAAGCAGTAGGAAAAGCCAAGTTCAAGAAGCTCCCCTCAATGGAAGTGAAAATCTTGGACTGTCGCCAACTCGGGAAACTTTCCCATGATGGGGACCAAACTAAATTTACGCCGTCCGACTCGTTTCGAGTCACCTTTGCTGGTGCCGCCCTCCCTGACTACGTTATGGTGGACAAATTGAGACTACCTGTGCGACTCTTCGTGCCAAAGCCCATGACTTGCAACAAATGCAAGTCAGTTGGTCACACTTCGGATTATTGTGCCAACAAGGAGCGCTGTGCCACTTGCGGAGAGCAACATGAGGGGAAATCCTACAGTGCGACTGAGCATAAATGTCCACACGAGCTCTCAGTTTGTGAAACTTACAAGAGTCGCTGGGAGAAACAGAAGCGCTTTTTAAAGGAACGCTCGAAGCGCACATTTGCGGAAATTTTAAAGGGCGCTTCGCCACTGACCCAACAACAAGAACAACCAATCTCAACACACAATACCTTTTTCACGTTGCCAGTTGATGAAATGGAAGCGGACACAGCTAGCGGGGGCACACCGTTTATTTTCAAAGGGAATCCCCGGCGCAAAAATGTGACCACTCCCAAAGTTCAAGAACAAGTCCCCACGGTTATATCCTCTGTTAGCTTGCCTAAAAAATCGAGTGCAGCGGACAAGCAAAACCAGGTTCCTCCTGGCTTCCGTGGGAATATTTCATCTTCGAACGACCCAGCACTCGAGGGGACATCAAAAACCCCAACTGTCCCTATTTTTCCGTCCAGTTCAACTTCCCAATCGGGATTTATAAAGTTGTCTGACCTTTTGGATCAAATCTTCAAGTGTTTTAATGTTTCCGACTCCATCAGAACCATTGTCATCTCAATGCTTCCAGTATTAAAGACAATTTTGCAACAATTGATGCAAACATGGCCCCTCCTTGCAATGATTATCTCTCTTGATGTCTAATTCAAATAGAGAGGTCGGAGATATCACTGTTTTACAGTGGAATTGTCGTAGTCTTATCCCTAAATTGGATACATTCAAATTTTTAATTCATAACTTCAATTGTGATGTTTTTGCTCTGTCCGAAACTTGGCTTTCTTCGCGAGATGATATCTCTTTCCACGATTTTAATATTATACGCTTGGACCGTGATGATAGATACGGAGGGGTGCTTTTGGGGATCAATAAGTGCCACTCATTTTTTAGAATTGACCTTCCACCTATTGGAGGGATCGAAGCTGTTGCTTGTCATGCAAACATCAGAGGCAAAGACCTCTGTATTGTCAGCTTGTATTGGCCTCCGAGAGCTGCGGTTAGCCGCAAACAACTTGATGACATGTGCTCACTCCTTCCTGAGCCACGATTGATCTTGGGAGACTTCAATTCTCACGGAACTGCCTGGGGGGAACAGTACGACGACAATCGTTCATTGTTGATATATGACCTTTGTAACAGCTTCAATATGACCGTTTTGAACATTGGGGAAACAACACGTGTACCTAAACCTCCTGCTAACCCAAGTGCTCTTGACCTCTCGCTTTGCTCGAATTCACTATCGTTAGATTGCAAGTGGAATGTAATCCAGAACCCCAACGGTAGTGCCGTGCCAATCAAAATTTCCATCACCATTGGGTCGAATTCTTCTGAATCTATAAACATGGCATATGACCTCACAAGACACATTGACTGGAAAAAATATGCGGACGCGATTGCTCTAGCCATCAATTCCAGAGATGGTTTACCTCCATTGGAGGAGTATAACTTCATTTCTCGTTTGATCTATGACAGCGCGGTTCGCGCTCAAACGAAACCCATCCCAGGTTCCACCATTTGCCGAAGGCCTCCCAATCTATGGTGGGATAGCCAATGTTCCAAGCTTTATGTAGAAAAATCGAATGCATTTAAAGCTTTTCGAAAACGTGGAACCCCTGAAAATTTTCAAACGTATTTAGCCCTTGAAGATCAATTTAAAAACTTAATCAAAGGGAAAAAACGTGCTTATTGGTGAAATTTCGTGGGAGGTTTGTCACGAGAAACGTCAATGAAAGAATTATGGAAAGTGGCTCGAAACATGAGAAATCGCTCTTCAACGAATGAAAGCGAAGAATATTCACATCGATGGATTTTTAATTTTGCACGGAAGGTTTGTCCTGATTCCGCTCCTGTGCAAAAAATTGTTCGAGATATACCACAAGGTAGGTGCGATCTTGATTCCGAGTTTTCGATGGTAGAATTCTCTCTTGCTCTCCTTTCTTGTAACAATTCTGCTCCGGGATCGGATAGAATTAAGTTCAACTTGCTGAAAAATCTCCCTGATGTGGAGAAACATCGCTTGTTGAATTTATTCATTCGGTTTCTGGAGAATAATATTGTTCCAGATGATTGGAGACAAGTACGAGTTATAGCTATTCAAAAACCCGGAAAACCCGCGTCCGACTTCAATTCGTACCGCCCAATAGCAATGCTGTCTTGTATACGGAAATTGTTGGAGAAAATGATCTTGTTTCGCCTTGATCGATGGGTTGAAACGAATGGCCTACTCTCAGATACACAATATGGGTTCCGCAGGGGCAAGGGGACGAATGATTGTCTTGCGTTGCTTTCTTCAGAAATTCAAATGGCTTACGCCGAAAAAAAAAACAAATGGCTTCAGTATTCTTGGACATAAAGGGGGCCTTTGATTCTGTTTCAATAGAGGTTTTGTCAGACAAATTACACTCTCGGGGTCTGCCGCCTCTATTGAATAATATGTTATATAACTTGCTTTGTGAGAAACATTTGAACTTTTCTCACGGAGATTCGGCAGTAAGTCGGGTCTCTTACATGGGCCTCCCCTAGGGCTCATGTTTAAGCCCCCTTTTGTACAACTTCTATGTAAGCGACATCGACAATTGCCTTACACAAAATTGCAGCCTAAGACAACTTGCAGATGATGGAGTGGTGTCTGTCGTAGGATCAAACGAATCCGACCTGCAAGGACCCTTACAAGATACTTTGAACAATTTTTCAACCTGGGCCATTGGGCTAGGGATCGAATTCTCCACGGAGAAAACAGAGATGGTGGTTTTTTCTAGGAAGCATAGACCAGCAAAACCAAAGCTTCAACTTTTGGGTAAACCGATCACTCATGCTATGTCATTCAAGTATCTTGGGGTCTGGTTCGACTCCAAATGTACTTGGGGGGCCCATATTAGGTATCTGAGTAAAAAATGCCAACAAAGAATAAACTTTCTCCGTACAATTACCGGCACCTGGTGGGGAGCCCACCCAGAAGATCTTATAATGTTGTATCGAACAACTATTCTCTCAGTGATGGAGTATGGCAGTTTCTGTTTTCAATCAGCTGCCAAAACACACCTCATTAAACTCGAGCGAATTCAGTATCTTTGTCTCCGTATCGCGTTGGGATGTATGCCCTCAACGCATACCATGAGTCTCGAGGTTTTGGCAGGCCTACTCCCACTAAAAGATCGCTTCAAATTATTATCTCTTCGGTTCTTCATCCGGTGTAAGGTCATGAACCCATTGGTGATCGGAAATTTTGAGCAGCTGATCGAGCTAAATTTTCACTCCGGGTTCATGAGTTCATATCATGAATTCATCTCCATGCAGGTTGATCCTTCTTCGTATATTCCCAACCGTGTTTGTTTCCCTGACTACATCAATTCCTCTGTGCATTTTGATCTGTCCATGAAGCAAGATATCCATGGATATTCAGATTACCAACGATCGAGGATCGCTCCAACGATCTTCGATGAAAAGTATGGGGATATCAATTGTGATAATATGTACTTTACTGATGGGTCCACTATAAACGAGTCCACAGGATTTGGAGTGTTGAACGAATTTTTTAGCACCTCACACAGTCTTCAGAATCCTTGCTCAGTGTATATTGCTGAATTGGCAGCAATTCATTGGGCGCTGGACAGCGTCGGCTCACGACCTGTTGAACACTATTACATTGTAACGGATAGTCTTAGCTCTGTCGAAGCTATCCGTTCAGTGAGGCCGGAAAAGCACTCGCCGTACTTCCTTGAGAGAATACGAGAAATTTTGAGTGCTTTATCCAGACGCTGTTATGTCATTACCTTTATCTGGGTCCCTTCACATTGCTCCATTCCGAGTAATGAGAGGGCTGACTCATTAGCAAAGGTAGGTGCAATTGAAGGCGATATTTATCAGCGTCAAATCGCCTTCAATGAATTTTATTCTTTAGTCCGCAAAAATACCATCGCTAACTGGCAACGCAAGTGGAATGAAGATGAATTGGGCCGGTGGTTTCACTCGATTATCCCTAAGGTTAGCCTCAAACCGTGGTTCAAAAGTCTAGACTTGAGTCGGGACTTTATTCGCACTCCCGACTCATGTCCAATCACTGTTCGTTAGATGCACTACTCTTTCGTTTCAATCTTGCCAGCAGCAATCTCTGCGTTTGTGGCCAAGGTTATCACGACATCGAGCACATTGTTTGGTCGTGCGAGGTGTATCTGGTCACCAGATCGAATTTAGAAAACTCCCTTCGGGCCCGAGGAAGACAGCCCAATGTGCCGGTGAGAGATGTGTTGGCTCGGTTAGACCTTGATTACATGTCCCATATATATGTTTTCCTTAAAGCTATAGATCTTCGTGTGTGATTGTCCCTACATCCTTATACCCTCCTTTCCTTCCTTTGCGGGTAATTCGTCCCCTTGCTATAAATAGTAGAATAAGTTGAAATGTAAATACACTATAGATATACGAATAGATTTATGAAATGAGTGTTCATCAACATTGTTACAATTTCCTTATATCCCATCCTTCTCCTAAAAATATGTCACCCTCCTAAACTCGAGTACACCGCGAGTAATCGGTTTTCCACCTTACTAACCATAGATGTAAGAAAATTGTTTATATATATATATATATATATATATATATATATATATATATATATATATATAGTTTTAAAATTATATTTAAGAATTCGGCTCCTTTAAACCTAAGTAACTGTAACTGAGCCTGTAAAAATAAACGAATTAATAAAAAAAAAAAATTGGTCAGACCATCCTACACAGCACACTTTTAACACGCGTACATTCACAGCTGTGTACTCAATTAGTTGAAGACCTAACGGATACAATATTTTTTGTTAATAATAAAAAAGGGAACAATGTTACTTACATTCTGAAATCCATTTTATTCACTTATCAATCCTTAGTTGTAAAATCAATGCTGCAGCTCAACTATTATCGCTTCCCTGGATGATACCACGCAAACCACACTTTATTGCAGTTAATTATTTGTCTCTAATCCATCATAACGATGGGTATAACCCACTATTATCACTATTCACCTTGAACCTTCTAACCGAAAGACCCGAAAAAACTCCAAGCCGGCCCTTTTTAATCGTAGAAAATATCCATCACCCGCGGGAAACACGAACTGGTCGAAGCGATTCCGTCGTACAGACTGATGTAATATCTCTATCAGGTCCCATACAAAAACCACAATCCAGGTATGGGGCGTTCAATGTATGCACGTGACTTTTGGCTTGCTGTTCGTGCCTCGGTACCATAAACTGGACACCATTATACAAAGAGGGCTGGCTACCTCACTCTGGAACTCGATACGAAATGAGCTGGTACGAACGCGTCCTGCGCGCGCACTCGATCAAGAACCAGAAAACGAGATTGTCGCATTTGGCTCTCTCGATCCGCATCTTACGATTAGTTCGGCTACTAAACCAGACCGCTTGGCAGAGCTCGCAAGAACTGCTCACATCTAACCAACAGTAATCATAAACACAACAACAACTAAGCTTTCTCAGCTTTCAATCATTATGTAACACTGCACTCAGGTTCGTCACGATTACAAATTAGACCGAGCGGCACGTGTTCTCGAACTGTGTGTACATTATGGAGGGTGCTTGGGGTGCATACGCGCCACTAAATAATAACAGACACACTTCCAAACATTGCGCAAACCAGCGACAAAGTGTGATCGCTTCTCACCAGCGCACAAAATGGGCGTATAGAAGATAGCGAATTGATGATCATCAGCTGTGCGCTTCCGATAAACGCCCCGTTTTCCAATCGCCGTCAGTCAACACTCGTTGATCTCTCTGTGATCCCGCGGATACCATGGTATTAAGTTGTTAATTATAAAACAACAAGATTGGTGCTGTACGAACGACAATATGTACCATCAACGAAGCCAATGCTCATGTTGATGAATCGAAATTAGTCCAAGCGTAACGGACAAACGTGCCGGGCGGGGAAAAGCCAGAAGCAATTAAGAATACAGCAAATGGCAGAGAACCTCTATACAGTTCTGATATTTTCTCGCTCGGAAATCAAAACAAAATCGACTTCATGGACCATCATCATCACCAGTGGCGGACAGCGAAGGTCACGGAACAATGAACACCAGCAGTCTTCGTGGCCGGCCAAGAAGTCGTAGATTATCGCTACAAGAGCATAGTTGAGGATTCTTATCAGAAATTAACGCGCGGTGTAATGTATGGGTGCGTGTGCGACGATCCGTCGAAATTGATGATCTGCTGGACTGTTTTATTACAGCTATTGATCGTGAGTGTCTTAGTAGTAACTTTTCATTCGGCAGGAGACGCAATTTCTGTGCGAACACATGCTGCCTAAACTAATGATTTACTAGGAACCTCGAATGTAAACACGCCTAATCTTCTAAACATTCCGCCACTAATTAGGTAAGCAGTAGCCTTAAACTGCAGATGAGTGCGAAAAAACGTAACAAAACTGTTGAAAATAAGGAACGCATGAAAAAAATTCTACCCGAAGAAATTCTCGTTTCTCACGTAAAGTTTGGCACCCTGCGTTACCTACTAATCATCAAATATTATGACACAAAGTGTGTACACCTGAACAGTATTGTTTATTTCCCCCGCAAAGAAAGCTCAAAGTGTGACAATTGCATTCCATTCTCGAGCGAGAGCGTTCGAGCTCTATTTCCCGGGAAATAAAGAAACAAACGCCACGGATCAAGTTCCGAATGTCTAGCGACCGCGCGGCATTCATGACCAACGGAATTCGGCGAAGCCAGACTATGAATCGAACAACGATCCCGTCTAGCGGGACTGCTAACGCAAGCTGGTGGCGTTTTATGTTCATAAACTACTAGAGTGACGAAGGAATGGAACAAAGATCTTTCCTTCATTTGCATTTGGTTATTCATCTACACTACGCTCCAAATTGACGGTATCTTCGACTGCATGGTGAATAGTGAAGGTGAGAGCTAAAGGATGCATAAATATGATTTTCTCTAATTAGCACATTCCAAAACCGCCACCTTTTTATAACTTCTTAAATTGAGAGGTGAGATGTTGAGCCTGATGAGCCAAAACTATTGTCAATAGTGTTCATTTGTACGATTACGTTGTTCATAATGATCAAATTCCGCTTGACATAACAATTAATTATGTACTTTAGGTTGATGGTTTGGGGTGCTCCCTTGGCCGAGTGGTTAGCGTCATAACTAACATACCGGGTGTTCGGGTTCGATTCCCGTTCTGGTCGGGGGAATTTTTCGTCAAAAGAAATTTCCTTCGACTTGCACTGTGATCACGCGTATTCTAGAGCTTGCCACTCAGAATGCATTCAAGGCGTGTTGTGTTATTTGGCATAGAAATCTCAACTAAGTACTAATAAAAATGACGCAAGTAATACTACGTTGAGACGGCGAAGTTCCTCTAGGAACGTTAGTGCCATTGAAGAAGAAGAAGAAGGTTGATGTTTCGAAGCGTACGTATTGTGACATATTATTCACATTTGGGCAAAATATTTTGAAAGAAGAACGTGGCGTCTGTTACATAATCTTATCTCATAGATTGCGACTAGTGTTAGTCCAAAAATCGCATTCTCAAGTCTTTTACGTTTAGCGCTAAGTATATCTAGCTATTTACAGGAAAGGTTGTTTATTGTAGAAAATCCCTTATCTAATGTGAAGACAATCACAATAACTTATTTTTTGTGTTATTTCTTTTTAGCGCGATTTTTTTTGTGTGGTATATAAAAAATATCATATTTGATCATTATCGGCCATTAAGTTTTTTTTATCCAACATCAGTACTGTGTCAGTAAGTTACAGTAATCGTTCGATAACTGAACCTGCTCTAACTAGACTGATTTTTAACTGGGCGAACGTTTACTGGGTTTGTTATTCTTTTGAATAAAAAGGGGTCGAAGCACAGCCTTTGCTTGTTACAACATTATTTCGAAAACCCTAAGTGCAAAAAATCATGGCTTTCAGCTGGTGAAATCGGCCCATCCACTGCAGAGTCAAATCATTTCTTCAGATATCACTTCTTTGCTTCAATTGGGCATGCACTTGCAGAGCAGCACTTCGCGAACATAGAGATGTTGAAACGTGAGTTGGCGAATAGTTTTCGTCGAAACAAAAAAGGTTTAATTGGAAAAGAATCCACAAATTGCTTGAGAAATGAGTTCAATATGTAGAATCAAACGGAGATTACTTTGATTAACGGTACTCTTAAAATGTATGTATTTTCTCTACAATTTCAACTTGCATACCTGGTAAGGCCCATCCACATTGCGAATGAGCAGTGCTTTGCTCGTGTGACATTTGCGAATGATTGTATGTGTGTTTACATCGATATTTTCACCTCACGTTGCCGTGCCGTATCCATGGTTCAACTGAGTTGGTACAAGGGGTACGACTAAAACGTCAAATCCTTCATATTGCCAATATTGCTGCGGTTCACTGACATTTTGGTTCTGTCGTTGTTGTTGTTTGTTGTTTACAATTCGGTCCGGTTATATAGTCGAATAGTGGCTAACTTTAAACTCCATGTTAAATGTGAACACCTCCATGTGAAACCGAAATATGAAAATCGCTCATGCAGTTATAAATAAAGCAGCGCATTTTCTTCATTTTTACTTTCTCCGTGATTTCAACGATTTCAGTCCTCGCAAATGATATGTTGGTAAACAAATGACGCCACATTGATTTTGATTTTGGGTAGCCTATATTCAATTGATGTCTAACCCTTGTTTGGTATCACACTGACCACTCCAGATTTTTTGACAGCGGTTTGTTTATAAAACGAAAACAAAAACTGGTAGAATTTCACCACTGGGAAAGTTTCACATTCACGTTGAAAATCCTTCTTAAGGTAAATGATTTTAGTTTGTCCAGTCGAAAATTTGATCATGGTTTGTACACTGTTTTAAATGCTCTAGTTCAGCGCACCTGTTTCAAACTGGATATTCAAATAGAGTAATTCCAAATGAAATCTACAAATGAAAAAACATGAGTAATGAGTAAATTGAAAAAAATATGAAAAAATACATATTTTTTGATATTGCAAATTAAAATTTTATTTTGTAAATAAAAAAAGAGTACTAATTTTTCTTCTCAGTGTATATTTTTTTCAAATTAAGCCAACAATACTCTATAACTCCTTCTAACACACTATTTCAGTACGACTCATATTTTCTGAGATATAAATTATCAAAGATTTCTCTTACTCAAATCGATACACCCTTTTCAAAAGTTACGCTTGAGTCAAAAAATGAACCATGATGATGTATTTGAAAAAGTTGTTGTAAATTATAAGCAAATTCATAAAATTTCATGAACATGACCTCATAACACGACAAACAAATTAAAAGGAATTATTTACTATAAAAAGACAATGAATTAGAAAGATTTTTTTAAATATTTCGAGAATGGCTACATTTAAAAGGAGATTGATAATAACCTTTTTTGTTTTAAATCACATCAGGATTCATAATTTGTGGCTGATAATGATTGTTAACATACAAAAATTCGAAGTTTCGAGAATTCCTAAAAAATCGATGTTCCACAAAATTCGTCAAAAATAGTTTTACCATCTTGGGCCCATTTTTCAAATTTCTGCATGACTTCTATTTTGTATGAAAAAATTAAAAAATATATATTTTGCAAATTGAATTTTTATTTTGTAAATAAAAAAAGAGTACTAATTTTTTTTCTCAGTGTACATTTTTTTTATATTCAACCATCAATACTCTATAACTCTTTCTAAGACACTATTTCGGTACGACTCATAGTTTTTGAGATATACATTATCAAAGATTTCTCTTACTCAAATCGATACGCCCTATTCAAAAGTTACGTTTGAGTCAAAAAAATCCCAATTGCTGTGAAAAACTCATATTTCCTCCAACCCAAACGGAATACACACTTTCATTGGAATCAAAAATACAAGTTTTTAAAATCTGCATTTTTAGGGCGATTTCATTTGGAATTGCTGAATATTTTAATAATATTGTCTTCTTCATGATTTACAGTAGCTCCATAGTATATTTTCACGGATTCACGAATGTTTTAAAGGATTATGAAATCAACATTCTATTGGTATCAATGCGCCCCTCACTTGAGCTAACTTTTAATCAATCACCAGATGATTATTTGGCACGTAGTTCGACCTTTTCTGGATTATAACACTTACAAATATTGTAAACATCATGCTTGCACACCATTTGTATCAGATTTACTTGGCTAAACCATGTAATTATCGCATTTCGATGACCGCAATTCTGATCATGAGTTGTCCGATTCACTAATGTTGTTTTGTCCACATGATTTCTATGGCAACCGCTTGGCGCGCTGCAGTTTGTTTATGATGTCCTTCGCGCATAGCAGAAATAAAGTTTCTCTGTGTTGAGTGTGTTGAGGTGACACTTTTAAAATTCCCAAGAAAAGGCAAAATTATGAATGGCCTAAATTATGAATGGCCTAAATCATGAATGGATCAATATGATGACCGTAAACTCAAGCAATGAGAAATGCAAAATCTACTTTTAAATTCGAATTTTTTCATTCAAAAATAATGATTTATAAAACTGGACAAACCACGATCATTTTTCGGACAAACCATGATCAGAGATGGACAAACCATAACCATAATTAGTCTCTGGGGAAAATCGTTAAAAAAAACATAAATATTTGAATAATTTCAACGCCTTATGGTAGAATTAGAAACTAGAGACCTATAGCTTTTCGACAAACCCAAACTCGTCTCGATTATGTGTGATTTTCATGAAGAAAAAGCGATTTGCATTTACTAGTTGCATGAAAACACCCTAAATTGGACAAACCAAGATTATTTACCCTAGTTAGTGTGACAATCGCAAATGTTGAAGCAGTGTCTAGTGATCAAAACTCGCGCTCAGAAGTTGTACCAGATTCTGATAAGGTACCAAGGAGCCCTACTTATTGACGATAAAACTAACGTGAGAATCGATTTCGGACAACTTTCTGGCCGAATACTTAAGTCGCAATACGAGGAAATGTCCCCGGCAGATTTAGGTGCGCATTCATGGATAAATTTGCTCGGAAGTGCCTGATTTGGAACGTTATTTGCACCTGTGGAGCGAAAACCGAAGTTTCTGTCACAAACAAGATAGACTCGAAGTTGTATGAGGAAAAATGCTTCTGAAAACACCTGTTGCCTTACAAATAAAGCACACAAAAGGCCTTTGAAGGTTTGGGCTAATTTGCCGAGTTGTCACCATAGCCGGAAGATTGTTCAGTGGTATCCTAAATCCTGGCAATTGAGTTGAATTCCGTTCGATAGAAAAATATTGGGCAATTATGAAACGGGAACTCATCGGTGGCATTCAAGAACACTGGAAATGATTCCAATATATCGAGAGGCATTCGATCATCCGGAATGAAGAGTGTAACTCCTCTGGGAACAGAGTCGCTTCGCACATCGAGAGACTCTCCATCACCTTGATTTCGCCTTTGAAGGCTGAATGACTAATCACATTCCTGGGCTGTGTGGATTGCAATTTTTTCTGTTAAATTAACAATTTTTGCGTTCATACCTTGTTCCGTTTTTAAGAGGCTTCCCTGCTCAAAGCTCTGAAAACAGCCCTTCACAATGAATGACTTATGGAACAAGTAACAATACGCAGCGTATCACAAAAAAACATTAAAAATCTTGAGGTGAAGCTTGGGTAGTCTGTACACTTCGTGATTGCTCTCCGTGATTCCCGTGAAATTCTACAAAGAATACACTGAATGACGTTTGGGAGTAGCAAACCACTTTCAATGTGAAAATTTCACCGATATGCATAATGCAAAAAAAAACATAAACATGATATACGGATTCCAATTCCAGTTCTTCTTCGATCATTTAGAATTTACGGTAATTGGGTATAATTTTGTACATGCATCAAAAGTCATAGTCTTCAATGTCAAATAGTGTAAACTAAAATCATCAATGAATTTCTATAAAATTTTTGAACTTCAAAAATTCACCTTTCCTAACCCTAACTTTTCCCAACAAATTAAACTTATCAAAGTATAGACCGATGACAAGCCTATCGAGTTTGTATACACTGTTAAGCAGTAACATAACTGTCAAAATTTCTACTTTCTGTGAACAATACAAAAAAAGCAAAAGAGCAGAAAGGATGCAAAGAAATATGCATGGCTACAAAGACCAGGCCGTCATCTACGCAGCCATAGTCGGACAAGCAATCTATAATCAGCGGAACCTCAGCATGGCTTATATCGAAGGAAGCACCAACCAAAACGCGCTCGTGGACAGAGTAATACAGCGTTCTACACTTGGCGCAAGCTGAAACTCCAGCTCTACTGCGGTTGTGGTTAGTGGAGGAGAACTGGAGAAAAGTGGAGGAGAAGACTGCAACTCAGTGTCCACCCCCATCAGCTGGAGCGCCCACACTTGGACAAGGTCGCATAATCTGTGGCTAACGCGTGATGAACTCTCTTCAGTAATAGAAATCGACATGATAGCCATCTGGAACAGGATTATGCCGAAAAGAAGCTGTATGCAGTACGTCTGGCATCATGGCGTTAATGACATATACCGGAAGTACCATCAGCCCGGAGAACAAATAGATCGCATTAGTGCAGACTACCCCGTTTCGGACAACGTAGCCTACACTGAGCTACACCGAACAACGTTGCTCGCATTATCTTTCGCCTTGTCAAGAAGTGCACCTGTCATAGAAAAGAACTGTTTCAAGCTGTACTGTTCTGACCGTCCTTTCGATCCACCACAACAGTCCAGATATATAGTTTATTACACGAACGACCAAACACTCGTGAATGTCCATGCAGCTATACCACTGAACCGAAATCTGGAAGAAGCCCAGGAGATCTCGAGAATCTGTGGCGGCTAAGGGAGGTCCCAAGAGTTGTTGTAGTCGAACTCTCTGAAACTGGAGTTGTCCCGAAGACGCTTTTAGAAGCCCTAAAGGTATTGAACAAGGAGAAGGAATTAGCCAGGATCTTAAAGTCGGTCGTTCTTAGCACCTGAGCGATTGTCCGACAATTTCTTGATCAAAACTAAACAGTACTATCATGCAGATACGTGCATTCCACGGAGTCTAGTCCTTCTTGGCATTAAGAAGCCTGAGGATAGGTTGAATTTTCTGGTTAGGCCTAGTTAAGTAAAGTTATAACTCATCCAAAAACTTTTTTTTTTTTGTAGACTACATTTTATTGGAAAACAATGTCACTTAGAATTTCGAAATCGATTTGGTAAGGTCTCTGGGATCATGCGATGGTCCTATGAGAGACCTTAAACTTGAATTTAAATGTGGTCAATTTTAGAACGTGTTCCAAGACCTTTCCGGTTTTCCAAACCTCTTATGTTCTCCCTTTTCAACAAGTAATATATCAAAAAAGATGTAAGATTGTTCTCTCATTGAGAACGGGAGGGATTACATTTATGTTCAAATATTAATCCAGTCATGATTCTTCCCCTGGAGATACCTTAATTTGAACTGTGTTGTCAGGGGGTTTTGCGTCTACCAAAGGATCGCCTGCTTCGATCAACTTAATGGAGTGCATGCTGACTTGCGCTCGGTTCACACATCAATTCGACCAATAATATAACTCATTTCTCCTTGAGAAACCTGTGACTGGTTCCCGTACAACACTGCTACGAAGTTTCCAATTGCCATTTTCAGAGCAATTCGAGACATGCCTTTATTCGCGCAGCTCATATTTAAAATAAGGTTTGTTATTATACTCATAACGGATTTACTGAAATGAATAATAACGGCGAGGTGAAATGTTTTGCAGCATAAGTAATCAGGTACCGGTGCTTGTTATTTTTGTGGTAAGCGTGACCGCTATGCCTGTATATGCCATATTTAATTTTTTGATGGGATGAAACTCCAATTGAAAACTGCAAGCATACAAAATGAAACTCTTTGACGATGATAATGAAAAAAATCATCGGGCATTTTCAATCGTCTGAGAATGAAGCTTTCTCAATGGCATTCCAAATTAAAAGTAAACGACAGCAAAGAAATGAACGAAACAAAAAATAATTGACCCACCCCGATAGACTTAAATGTATCAATCGAAAATCATTCTGACTGAAACATTTCTTGGCAGCTCAAGATACTACAACCGAATTCAGGAGGGCTCTGTCTTACCCTGTTTTCGTTCGAAAATATCAATGATAATGTCGATGATATTGTTGGAAACAACATTGAATTTAAATCGATGAACACCCTGACAAAACCAATTCTGCCGCGTAGGTCAAATGATTAGGTTCCTTAACTTCATTCACCGCCCACCAATAGAATCAGGAAAGGATAGGAATAGAAAAGAGAAAACAAGAAATACATGGGAAAGTATTATACATATTGAGAATGGATTTCGAAAAGAATAGAAGATTAGAAGGTTTCAAAAGAAGCTTATTTTACCCAAAAGAAGATCGATCATTATTCATTGCTTCCAGGAGAAAAAATGCATTATTAAAACTAAAAATCCATTCTATACTAAATACCTAAAATCATTAGAAAATAATTTTACATAAATTACTGAATTAGGCGTTTTTAAAAAAGAAGAAAAGAAGAAAAAGGAGAAATCAAATCGCATGACAAGGACCCAATACTCCGAAGAAGCAGATATGCTGTACTGCTAGCTCCTCGGGCTTGTATCCAGTGGAAATTCGAGATTTCTAATTCTAAGGATATATACCGAGGGTAAGCAGTGTGATACTGTAGTGGCGCTCAAGGTAGCTTATTGTTGAAATCTGTAAATTGGTGATTCTGATGCTTTTCCTTGATTAAAAAGTGTAGAATTCGAAATGATCATATAGCAAATGAACCGCTGAAATAAATATATTCAAATCACTGAAGACTCTCTCTAATTACATTAGTTACTATGGAAGGTATTGAGGATGGTCTTATACAGTTTCGACAGAGTTCAGTGCCGGCTACTGAACATGCTATAGATTTCATGTTTGGTGAGCTTTTTTGTACAACTAACACTTGGACAGAATATTTTCCCATAAATATAGAAAAAAAAGGATCAGTTTTGGGCACATGAAATTATTAAAATCGTGGCGAACGAGTGCTATCACACCAAAAATACGCAAATATTTGGAAAATTTTATGAATTATTTGAAAATATATCAAATCGGCTGTAAAATATGTTCAAAAAGAACGTTGGGAATGCCGATTAGTATTTAATTAAAGAAACCTGTATCGTATCTTGTGATTTACAAAACAGATATCAGTAATTTTATGTAAAGAATTGAACATTAAAAGAACAGAGCAAAAGTCGAACAAAGATGATGCGTCGTTCAATGACATCCTGTCAAAATCACAAAAATAATAGACGAATAGAAGTGCGATATCGTGTTGATAAGTAAATTATGTTAAGGTTAGATTCAGTCCGAATTCAGAATCCCTGTTCATTGTATAGCAGCGATCGCAGTAGGCGTAGCTGAAATCTTCTGAAGGCAAATTGTTTGATCTTTTGACGGTGAAAAATTTATGTTGATCTGTTTTGCGTTGAAAAAGCTGGAAAGCGAGAGACAAAAATTGATTTTAGACATCCAACTGAAAAATCCGACGTAGTCAGGTACTGAAATCGCGAAATCGCTTAAAGTGGCTAAACGTACAACTGTTGTTCGGATAGATCAGAAGACGCGTCGTACTGGAACTTACGATCGGAAGCTGAGAAGCAACCAAACAGAACGCTGAAGCAAAATCTGGTGGCTAATAGACGCATATGAATTGTGCCAAAGTGACTCGGGCTGTAGACATGAAGAGATCCTGGAATAAAATAGCCGCTGAGCTTGACCAACAGAGAGTCAAAACTTGTATGGAGGGTATCCGAAGAAAAGTACAAAAATTCATCAAAACTGTAATGGAATATTTTTTTCAATATTTTTTATGAGAAGAACAACAAATTATCTGCATTTTGATATAAAACATTTCGGCAACTTGAACCAATCTCGTGATACAATTGGTTTTATGGTTCTAGATTGTAAATGAATCAAGAATTACTTGCTGCTCTGAATGCTCAACAATATGCACTCATATGTTAAAGATACAACTTTTATCGATGGTCCTAAAAAATCTCATTTACTCATGGAACCGATAACGAGTATTTTGAGATATTAAAGAATTTTCGTTTATCAGTCATAGCTCAGTAGATCAGCAGTCAAATGAGACAGATCCTCAACGAATTGCTGTGTAATTTTTACAGTGGAAGAATTTGAACCAATACCAGCCACCAGATCCATTATTTAAGTGGCAAAAATAGGTTCGAAAACAAGCTACCGTCACTATTCATGTAAAAATGAAACAAAATACCAAGCCTCATAATACACTAGGCAAATGCTGAAATCGCATCTATACCGCTCAGCTTAAGCAGAACACAAACGATTTGAAATATAGGTTCTGAAAAAGCGCATTGTCCACCCGTTTAATGGACCTTGCTCCACCGCAGCTCGGGCGACAAGTCAACAAGTGACATTTGATCCTCCGCCGACGCGCTACCAGCAGTGGTGTTATTCAGCGTAACGTTACGGGCTTTCTCCACGGTCATAAATGCAAATCCAATATACGTGATCGCCTCGCTCAGAGAAAAAATAAGCCTCACATTTCACCGAACGAAAACAATAAAGGGAAGAAAAATGCGGTTAACACTCACCTGGTGGGAATACCAGCGCCATGCAATGTGTCGTACATGCTTGTCCCGTGCTGCATCATTGCGGCCGCCGCATGGTCATGAACCGGCGAAGGTGATTGGTACATAGTCCCCGAAACTACGGCCACACTTGTCGACGAACCGGTATCACTAGCGCGAGAAACGTTCATCAACTGAGTTAGGTTTGTCAGATTGCCGTTCAGTTCTTCGTGCGAATATCCCGAGGGGCTACGCGACTCTCCACCACTGCTGTTTCCGTTGTGTGCGTTCTGTTGCTGCTGCTGCTGATGATGGTGGTGATGATGGTTGAAGTTGATAACACCCTTGTCGTTGTTGTTATGATAAATTGCCGCATTGTAGTCTTTCAAGTCATGCAGCTCGTGCTGATGATGATGCTGGGGCGAATCTTCTGGCAGATCGGCACTGCCGGTTCCACCGTGGTGGCCCATCACTACACTGGCGCCTCCAAGAGTGAGATAGTGGTCAACAATAACGCAATTTTCATCCTTCAAGGTATCCGCTATCACTTCGTCGATTGCAGAACTATGCTGGTGGATATGTTCCGCATGGTGGTGTAAATCTTCGCCAACGTGTTGCGTTAGCGACGAGGGATAAGTCGGGCACATCGCCAACAGACTACTCCTCATGACTGCCGATTCACTACTAATTGAATTGATGTTCAAATTTAAACTCGAATGCTGCTGCTGCTGCTGGTTATGCGGATCGTGCGAATGATGATCGTCACCGCTGTAAACGTCTCTTTGCTGGTGTTGGTGATGATGGTTCAAATTGCATTCGTCGCTTCCAGACTGCGGCTCTTGTTGATGCAAGTGTCGTCCTACCTCCGCTGCCTTGTAGGACAGATCGTATGGCCAACTGTTGAACGCGGACTCTTGACCAGCGTACCCGAAGTAACTCACCTGTTGGTGCAAATTAGGACTAATAACGGACTGGAGTGTTGAGTATCGCGGAGGAGAAGCCGAGTGTTCACTTAAATTTGCTAATGATTCGAATTTCTGTGCGCTCTCCTGTAACTGCTTGGAACTGGATGTAATCACTGATGGAGTGTTTACATGCTCCTCGCTGGATCTTATCGTTGAGTAAATCATAGAACTATTCGTGTGGGAACTACCACCCACACCTCCGTTCACGACTTGGATTGATAACGCGCTGGGCTTATCTCTCACGACACCACTTGCCGGCTCGCTATCGGTTTGTTTACTAGAAAGGTTAGCACTTTCACTAACTTCCTCCGATCGCTCCTGCGAGGTACTCGATCCACTATCGATTGTAGAATGATCAATCTGCTGCCGCTCTCTGATTGTGCTGCTGCCACTGTTATCGCTATGCTGTGTACTGGCTTGTGGTGACACAACAACTGGTAACTTGAAGGAAGCTCCAGCCACATCATACGTCGTATCGTTCCCGTCTGAAACATAACATAAGCGAACATAAGAAAAACACGAAAGAGTAACAACTCAGCGAAAAGAAACAAATCTTGGAAACATGGGAGAGAGCGAGACACAACTCAACCGAGGATATTTTCTTTTTGTTTTTATGTACACACTGGTCTAGCATAGAGCGATGCAAAACAACATCATAAATGCTCTAAGGTCAGCCTAGAAACGGCCAGCACTCACCTCTCACGACAAAAACAAATGAACCTGTAAAAGGGAAAAAGGAAAAAGCCACCCACTAACAACAAAAGGGTTTCTCCCATATTCCCATTCTCTCCGTTACTCATGTTTATTATGTATGTGGTTACATGTGCACCCTATGAGTGAACCAAACAAGTATGATTCATCCTCCGAAGAATCCCTCATACTAGTGCACTCGGTGGCCTACGTGTTCATGCGAGTTGTGGTCACGCTCATTCTCCGTTTACCCCCTTCCAATTTTGTTTGTTTTGTTCGGTAAGCTCCGCCCACCAGCTCACACCATTAGCGGATGAAAAGGGAAACTTCTACCGACGTAAATAAAGTGAACCGATCAGTAATTGTGTGTCCCTTCCCAGTCCAGCTCACCTACCGTTTATTTCCCGCGAGAACAAGTTTGGTTTTATATAAATGAGATTGATGCCATTGCGCGCACAACGAGAAATGCTCGGAATGAATAAATGGCGTTGGGGAGGGATGACGAAGTCGGTGATTGGATGAATCTCGGCTATATATTTTCGCATCTTTTTGCTTCCAATTGTAGTCATTTTAATTCAATGCTTATTTGACAACCGATGTTGAATGACGGTCCGGTCCGTTTCAACGGAAAGGTCCGTTTCGATAGAAATTCAAGTTATTCAGAAATTTTCGAATACTCTCTTTGTTATATACATATTCAAAACGTCATTATATCAACCCAATACATAAACTTGTATATAAGCCACATCGTTTTACGATGTTGTTTTCTGCATGTTACGTGTTTTCAATCTATTAGGTGTGAACTTATTGTGAACGTTCTGAATCACATTTCGGACACTTTGTTCTAATATCTTGAAACACTTAATGCACTGATGATATAACTATAAAATTAATGTCACAATTGCTTCTTTAGAGTAATCCTTTAGTTTCACTATCATTTCATATGAGAACTACATTTGAATTATAACATAATCGGCAAAGATCTGACAACACTACTCATTATCGTTTGTGTTTGACGTTTGCTTAGCGTGAGCACGTAGAATTTACCCCTTCATCAATATTTCAATTTCTCTCGTGTTTCATCAGTTCCCATCATCGTTATCAGGTTACTGTGATTGCTTGGTAAGTGTTTCGCAGTTGACTATAAAATATAATAAAGTGTAATGTAATTTTCGTTCGAAAAATTACAAAATAAAGTGTCCGAAATTTGATTTTTTTTATAAATGGTGTCCGAAGTTTGATTCTTATTCGCTTGATTTGAAAAGCATTTTATTCGTTGATTTTTTATGTTTTCAATCAAATAGGTACCAAAGTAGAAAGTTTAAAAACATATTGAACTAATTTATTCCAAATATCAGCCAAATAATACCTGTGCATAAAGTTCAGATCTGTTTCCTGCATCAAACGCCTTAAGTGTCCGATATATGATTCAGAACGGTATGTAACGCTCATTTTTGCGAATCATACATTTTAGCACGACAAAATAATCACCCAGCGTCAGCTGGATCATCCACTTTTTTTTCGGCTAAAAAAAAAAGTCAGACAGAAACAACAAGCTCACAATAAATAATCTATAGGGATAGTGGGGGCAATGTGGTCTCGTGGGGTAAAGTGGTCACCTGCTTCTTTGGTAGTATAACTATTGACTATTGACACCGTATTGATAGTTAGCTAATGTTTGAAGAATTTCATGACTTTTGAGTCACCCTGTAATTGAGTGGAGCTGTCGCATGTCAAAATATAAATAAAATCAAAAATCGCTCTCGCTCAGTTGCTGGCGCACTTTGGTATCGTTTGCATTCTGTTGGTGTTTTATTTAGATAACAATGACTTACACACTTCCACCTACAACAAGTTTCATTTTTCTGTAAATAGGGGAATGGGGGTGATTTGTAATACGGACGTGCTACGACGAAATTCAATTATATCTTTCGAAGGTCACGTTTCCCCAAACTTAAATGCAGTTTCTTGCAATTCAATATCCTGTTTTCCGAATTATTCGGCCTAATGTTCTACAAAGAAGTGTTTTTGAATGGTTTTTACTGAAATTAAAACAGACCGAAAAGCAATTTTTTTGCGATGATTACCCGCATGTACATATCGTGGGGGAATATGGACAGGTTTGTAATATTCACGTATGTATAGCTTCGAAATTTTATGACAGTATAGGAACAGGGTGAGAACGAACGATAAGATTACTTAACAATTTATAATTTCCCGATAATGTTAAGAACGGCCAGCAACAAGCCAAGTAATCCTAATTGGAGCTACCGGCGCCAAGCGAATGAGTTTTGAGAAACTAGAATGCAAAGAGAATATCATTGCTGTTTTCTTGGATCTAAAACGCGCTTTCGAAACAATTTCTAGACACTTGTTGTTGAACACGATTAAGCGCTTTGGATTTACGAGTACTGCATATAAATGGTTTGAAAGCTATTTAGATGACAGAACTCAACAAACTATTTTTAATGATTCAATTTTCAATCCCCTAGGAAATAATCTTGGAGTACTTCAGGGAAGTGTATTAGGGCTCCTTTTATTTATTATGCATATCAATGACATGCGGAGAGTTTTACGATTTTGTGATATCAATCTTTTTGCAGATGATACTGTGTTATTCATTGCATCTAATGATTTAGATCAGATCGTTTCACATTTGAATGGAGATTTACATTCTTCAAGTAGATGGTTGGAGAATAAGAAATTGAAATTGAACATAATTAAAACTAAATATATGGTAATCTCGCGAAATCGTTTAAATGAAAACGTCTCCATCGTTATTTATAACGATACTATTGATCGAGTTCATTAAATATCTTGGCGTGATTATTGATGACAAACTCATTGAAAATGTCATCAAGAAAATTGCCAAAAAGTATGGGATCTTATGTCGATTGAAAAACGATTTAACTATTTGCAACAAAATAGAGCTATACAAATCAATCATCTCTCCTCATTTAGACTTTTGCTCTTCCATTTTATTTTTAGCCAATGATACACAAATATCGAGATTACAGCGCTCGCAAAACAAAATAATGCGGTTGATACTAAAATGAAACAAATTCACTTCCTCATCTTTAATGTTGGACGCTCTGAAATGGTTATCCGTGAAGCAAAGAAAAAATTATTTATTTAACTATGGTGTTCATTTTTAAAGTAATAAACGGTGTGCCGCCTCGATATTTGTGTGATCGAGTTGGTAGAGGAAGTGACTGTCATAATTATTACATTAGAAACGCGAATGAATTAAGAACACCCCATTTCTTGACATGTGCTTCACAAAATTCGTTGTATTTTAAAGGAATAAATGTGTTCAACTCGATGCCAAGACATATTAAATGCGCAACAGCACTTACAGAATTTGAGAGGCACTGTAATTCACAAGTAAAAGCTGTGTTTTATTAACAGCCGAACGATTTTTTAAAATTTTTATGACGAAGATCTTTACTGACGATGGTTTATACGAACGGATAATTTAATGTGGACAATTTTTTTGCAGTTTGTTTTCAATATTTTCAATGAATCTGACGAAGTTTTTTTGAACGGATTATATTATGTAGACTATTTAAATTTTTTAAATTTTTTTTTTTCTAAATTTGTATTGATCTTTATTATGTCTGTCATCATAGTTCATCATCTTGGTGATGATGAACTATTTTTATTTTTATTTTGTCGTTTTTATAGTTGTATTAGTTAAAAAAAATAAAAGTAGTTTACAAAAGTTTGAGCGTGGCGCGCGAGACACAGATATAAAGGATATTAAATTGAAAGTTTTTTTTAAGTTTAAGTTTAAAAATGTTTCTGAAATTTTTTCGATTTCTCTGAATAAGGGTATTCATAGTCAATCCAAAACAAGGCTGGCAGTTGGACTTGTGCTCTGGTGGACCACTTGGTTGCATGGGCCTTGTCGGGACCGTATCGGCTCCGTGGCGGACATGACTGAGTATTGGCTTGTCGTTTGACATTGCAATTTTTTGAACTTATATCTGTAAATAAAATCAGTTCGTTTTTTATGTTTGCTAAACTGATTTCAATGTTGAGAAAAAATAAATAAATTATCTTTTAGATAACTCGTCTTGCTCAAACCTCTGTAGGGGAAGGAGGCGGGACCATCATCATCATTTAATTTAATTTTTACGAAACGAGTGGACGCCAAAGTGTTAAGGAAGAAAAAAACGGTGAGATGAAAGTTTTGCATTTGGCCAGCATGAGGCAGCAGTTGCCGGTGCAGGTGGTGTAGTGGTTAGCGTGACTACTATGCCCTACTAAGCCTCTTTTGATACCATCTTTTTTGGAAGACTCAAACAGAACCTGATAACTCTGAAAAGGCGAATGGACCATCATAAACTGGCGGTTGATATTTCCAACACATATTCCTCCATTCCTCTGCAAGATTTGAGCGGAACGAGTTACCTTATTGATGATAATTATTTTACGGTATTTATATTATTTTCGTCAACTAAGCAGTAAGCAAACTAAATTGAAAAGAAAACAGACTGGTTATCTCGCAGACATAGATTACTTAGATTACTTACGAAAGAATAATTAAAGCCATTATCTAAACATATTTATTCCATGGCATGTTGAGGGAATTTCCTACCCGAGAAGACCCTAGACCGATCGGGAATTGAACCCAATACGTATATCAGTATTAGTCAAGAATTTACAAGGAAATTCCCGCTTTATCAGATTCCCGGCTACGATGCGATCGTTACCGAGTTCAAGCAGCTGAGCAAACCCAAGCCTAATTCTAACCGATACTTCAGGCCATGTCAAGACATATCAAGAAAGTTTCCAACCCGAAAATTTTTTCGACCGATCAGGAATTAAACCTAATACATATGTCAGCATTACAGAAGAATTCCCGCTTTACTAGATACCCGACAAAGTTCTGCAAATGCGATTGAGACCAGACAGCTGAGCAATCCTAAGTCTGATTTCAGCCAATACTTTAGGCCCTACATTCAACCTGGAGTACAAACGTATCAACCTGAATCTGCAATGAGATCTGCCACAACACATTATCAAATAAAGTCTATATCCTCTCACCTTGCATAGGATATACTAACTTATGCATTTCAAAAAATGGATTAATTTCGGTTTGCGATTTGAAAAACTTCACAATATAATTCAATGAAACAAATGTTCCTTGAATCCTACGTTTGTTGGGCCTTCTACAAAAATGCATCGACGCCCTTATAAGTTGATATGCCTTTGCGAATACTGTGAAACAACTACGTCCGATACCTTTTTCGTAGTAGTTTCTTCCCAGAGCGCGAAGAAGTTGGACATCGTGAGGAACTTCGTGTCCGCCTAATATAGCCGGTCCAGCATTTACAACATTCTCTTTCTTCAGGAGGATGGCGATAGCGTCGAAAGGAAGCTCTGACCGTCCGTCAGCGCTGCGCAACCGTGAAGTGCAGCAGAATTTGAAGAAAGAGACCGAGAGCAATATAGTCTCATCGTCCCGCGCCATCCCACGTCGTTGGGCCGTTAGGTCGAAACAACCGGCCAAACTGTGAACAAATAGGGGAAGGTCGGGAAAGACGGGCACCTATGTATGATTGATAAATTACATTTTTGATTTGCCTTTGACACCTTTGACACTTACTGTGTACACCTAGCTGGTCTTGTGTTAAAGTTGAAAACAAAAACAAAAAATTAATTTACAAAGAGCAGCTTAATGTAAATTTTCGTCTGCAGAAAATAAGGTTCTCATTGTTATCGAGTAATTTTTCGGAGAATTTTTCGTTACGTGAATGTTTGACCATCACTTTTCTTCCAGTTTATCGAATCAGCGTCGAGTTTTCTCATTTTTACTCCAGAAATATTGATGAAAAAAAGAATACTTTTTAATTCGGGTAAGACGGAAACGGGAAAAGACGGGAAACGGGACGACGGGAAAGACGAACATTTTGTTTTGAAAACAAATTGATTATCCCCTCCTGCTTAATCTTATAAGACGCCCACTAACTGCGTTTGCAAGAGCAACCAGAAGTTATGGACGAACCATCGGATGAAAAAGGCTGTAAAAACGGTTAAGGAAGGGTCCCCCGTAAACACATCTGCATTGAATTCCAACATTCCAAAAACAACGTTTAAAATTCCAATTTTCACTTCAGCTAGGACCACTTTCAACAGTTTTTAGTCAACAGTAGGAACAAGAGCTAATGCGACATCTCCTCGACCTGGATTCTATGGGAAGTTATTAAACGAAAGACGTTAAAATTTGAGTTTTTTGAAAGCCGAAAAATCACCGGAAATCGGGATTTTGGAAAAAAAATGCCTAAAAACGCATGACAATTCGACTTTTCAGACGGGAAAAGAACCGAGCGCCAAACAAATTGTTTCTATGACAGGATTTTTTTCGAGATAACAGTAAATCTCGACGTTTCGTGCAATCATGAGACATTTGGCAGTTTGTTTTTTTTTGAAAACCCCAATTTTCGGTAATTTTCGGTTTTCAAAAAACTCAAATTATATCGTCTACGACACTAACAAATGAAGTCCGAATGAGTTGATATTTTACATAGGGTATATTATCGTGCAAATCAACATTTCGCAGCATTTGCCGATAGAAAAATCCAGATAACTATTTCTACTTGCACCCAAAACAATTTTGCGTTATCTCGTGTTCCAAAAAAAAACGAAGTCCCAGTGAATTTGCCGCCGATCATAGTAATTTCGATTTGTAGTGAAGTAAGTGTCCCCTCTCTCATACTACCATCCCTGAAGACAGTTCAAATTTTGTTTTTCAATCTCAATGAAAATAATTGATTGCTGATTGCATGCAACTCTTACTCGTACTCGATCAGTATTCGAATTTCCTCAATATACTCACAAAAATCTATTTAGAATGATATAAAACCATTAACAGAATAAAACTTTTCATAAGGATTTTTTTTCAATTAGCAATAATCGCAACTCGGTATAACCTTATTGGTTACAATATCGACACTGCGCAAAGCTTATTCTAAACGAAAAATTTAATATTCGTTCAAAATTTTTATTTCAAAATGTGTTTATTTCTTTCTTCCATTTAACACTTTATTTGCACCATGTCACATGCCTTTTCTCTCAATTTTGTATTTGCCAAATCCAACCGCCGGATATCCAGCCAAATCACTATCCATTTCATCACTAATCTCGACGTTTCATGTATTTTTAAGATATTTGGCATCAAAATTTTTTTTCGAAAACTTGCTGAGTGAACGACAAACGGAGGATCTACTCCAATAATTTGGTGGTCAAACAGAAAAACAGCCAAGGCCTCGAAAGATCTAAAGAACATATGGACATTTATCTTTTCATCGGTCATGGCTAATGATCCGGTCAGCTACCGTAAGACTGTCCGGCAGGGCATCGAATTTTTTTTTTCAGAAGGCTTAAAACATGTAGCATTCAAGAAAAATTGGGTCCATTGAATTATCTCTTGTAGTTTTTTTTTCATCGCCATCCGGAATTAGTCCATTTTTTTAAATGCATACAATGCAACAATAACGGCTGACAAAAATAAATTAAAAATAAAACGATTGGAAACGGCAGCGAAAAACAACCGGAAAGTTCAAAGTATAACAATAATAACCCGATGAATGAAGTTGAAACGACTGATTGGAATGAAGTTGTCATAATTTCAGATTATTCCGTAAGTATGATTCATAATCGTTAAATTAGCTCGAGAAGTAATATTTTTTTTTATATTCTCGCACTTTGTCTCAATTTGTCGATCCATATTGATGAAACGAAGCGTAACCGAACCATTTAATCCTTCGGGGATTTCACCGTAACAAATGCAATTAATCAAATGCCCGAAATCCCTGGAACCTAATTAGTCCACAACTTATTTGACAGCGCTCTGTTGCTTTCTCACAGATTCTCCCGAAGCGGGCAGGAATGTTTTTTTGTTTTCTGCCTCCAACATCAGGATAACATCACGCACTATTGGAACGGTTCATGTTTCATCCTCACTGAATATGTGTTGTTTATGGCCCTGCAAGCATACCAAACAGACGGAAAAAGATTACATGGATTTATCTCAACTGTACTGCAACCACAAAAAACGAATGAACCGATGAAATTCAGCGCGTAACAAGTGTTTTCGATGTACACCATCCTCTCATGTTTTTGAGCAAACTGAAAAGATTTATGGACACGCAACAGATTCCACAATTTTCTGGTTGAATTACACGGCGCTCTCTCGGTCTCTAACGTTATGTAAATTTCCTTCGCACTGGACTCCGCAAACACACGTTCCATGGTGAATTATGCGCCTTTGGTTGCCTTCAATGGATCTTCGAGTAAAGCAAACCGCTTACAAACCGTCGTTAAAATGCACATTACAGATGGTCATTATTAGATGTAAATGGGTGGCTTCATTGTCGCTTTAAAAGCAATAAAACCAGATTGCATGGTTATTATCACCTACGTGGTGTGTATGTGTGCTTCACGAAAACGATAGCATTTCTAAGTGTCACATGCGAACTGATATGAGTATCGTTTTCTTTAATTTATGAGCTGAGATCGCGGAGGACGAGATACCGTTCTTTACGGATTTTACGGAGCTTGGAGGACTCAGTGAAAGTTTTCAACGGCGATATAGCAGTGCCAAGTGTCATAATATTTTTTCCGTCCCTTTCTCTAAGCAGTACACAACACCCGCAATAATAAAATGGAAAAAAGCAATGCTATCAAATAACAATACCCGTAAATCATTGCTGGCAGTAAAAAGTGTCACGATGGTCATACACGGAAACATCTTGAAAGAATACTGTTTTCCGACCAAGCAATCAAAAACTTATAATTTTTCCAGTTGAATTTTATATGACGCTGTTGCACGCATTTTTCACCGTTTGCAGGTAGAACCTTACCCGTGCGACCATATGTGTCCTGAGATCGGACAAACAACAATAAACCCTCAGCAAACAGAACATTAGTTGACCCTGTAAATATTTGCCTCTAAAGGATACATCAAATTTGCTTGTGGTATATTAATTGCAGACTGTTTTCGATGCAATAAATCATCTTGCTCCGTTCATCATCATCGCTGAAAACAACTAACAGAAATACATTTCAATATTTGCGGTTTAGGAAATGGTCACATATTTCACATAATTGAAATACTTTTGCTCCATGCTGCTTCCGGTCAGCACCCACAAGAAGTGAAACAAAACGCACTTAAACTGGAACCGGGCGAAAATAGGCAAAAAAAACCTGGAAGAAAAAAATAACGGAGACGAAGAGCAAACATCATGGAGTTGTGAAAGACACGCGTCCAGAAAGCTTGAAAAAACATAAGTGAAGGCAACAACAAGCAAAAGCGATTGGAATAATATTTTGACACTGCTTGTATCTATTTCTGCAGAGAAAGACGAACCGGCCACTTAGAAGACAAGAAATAAATACTTGAGCTTGGACCTTGTTGTGTTGAACTTCAGCGCACTTTGTCGGTGAATCTGAGTTGTTTTGTGATGCATATTTGAATCATTTGATGATCATTTTCGAAGACAAACGGTTTGGCCGCTTCTACAACTGTAAACAAAGCTGGTATGTGAGGCATGCGACGAAAGCATCCTCGACAATGAGTGGACTTCCTTCGGGATCAGTAACAGCAATCAAATGCATTTATAGAACAAACAATGCTGGTTCCAAATCTACGAATGTTATGCGTTGCACAATCTATATTTTTGTGTGTTCGATTTTTTTAAATTTTATTAATTTTCGTTTCGAGACTTCGTCCTAAACTTGGACAGTTTGGCCACCGTCTCTGACTATGTGTCTCCGCCATCGGAACTGAATTTCAGGTCGTGCGATTTTGACTCACTGAACGACGTACTGTCAGCTTCAAACTGGCTTCAACTTCTGAACGGAGGCTCGATTTATGCAATAGCTGATCGTTTCCACGACAAATTGTAGGGATTTTGACTAAAACTAGAGTTGTAGTGATTCACATAAAACTAGAGTTTTGCATTTCAAATATGCTAATTCCTACTTGACGGCTTCAAACCACTCATCAGTATATTCTTTTAATTTAAACTCGTAATAACAGTCCCACGTTTCAAAGTTCGACGCGACAATCTTGTTTATCTTTTCCAAACTTTTTTTTCCGAAGACTTGTACGACCAAGGTTTAATGCATCCACCTATCTTTCTACTTTTCTATTTTCAGGTGGAGAGCCCTCACATACCGACAATCGTTCATGATGTTTTTTTGTGCTACACTTCTCAAAAATAAGAATTTTATCACCCTATTTTTTTCATCTAGAAAAAAATGCTATGGCACGTTAGCTTCGAACATCTAGTTCAGTGGTTTTCAACCCTTTTTGCTCCATTCCTCCCTTTACGAAAATCAATCCCAGTTCTTCCCCCTATCAGTGTTTTGTAAGAAAATATGTAACATATCAGTAAAATAATGAAAAATACAAACGACAAGTTATGTTCGCAAAAAAAATTATTTTATACATACTTGTATCTGATGTAAAGGTGTATAAAGTCTGTCAAGTCAGTATGGCACCTGTGCCTGAACGACTTCGGTCAAAATGGTAACGGGTGTTAAATAAAAAATGAGAATTTTTTCAATACCTTTCAGTAACTCAAATAAAGAGCGTAAAATTTTCTTTCTCCAAGAAAATTGCTCTTTGGGCTCAACAGAAACAGTAGGCGTGTTTGGTTTTGCTAGTTTGAATTTAGTCAAAGCAAAGATGGCGTCGAAACAGCACGTGCTCCGCGAACGCATTGTACGGTTCTACGAAACGCATTTCCAGCAAGGAAAAAAGTTCACGGTGGCACATTTTAAGGAAGAAAATGTACTTGTCAGTACGGTATATCGTATCCTGGGTTCCCTGGACGTAGAGCGGAAGGTCGGAAGTGGTCGTCCGGTGACGATAGTGACGAAGCAGAGGAAGACATCGTTAAAGAAGCTGTTTGACAACAAGGACGCAACCAGCCTGCGTGACGCCGGTCGGAAATATGGCTGCTCCCAAGCATTGATCCATCTGACCCTCAAGATGGAAGGAATCGTCTGCAGGAAGAAGACGAGGTCGTCGGAGTACACGGAGGAGCAGATTGAGACGGTTAAATCACAGTGTCGGTTGATGACCAAAAAATAACGCGGGACGTCTTTCGTTCTGGACGACAAAAGCTATTTTCGCTGTCCAAAACGCATATTCCAGGAAATGATAATTATTACTCCAGCGACAAGTCATCCACACCGCCTGAAGTGAAATACATGTTCAAGCACAAGTTTGAAAAAAAGGTTATGTTGTACATCGCCATTTCCGACCGGGGCATTTCAAAGCCTTGGTTTAAGCCGAGCGGTCTGGCAATCAACCAACAAATCTATCGAGAAAAGTGCCTCGATTAAATCCTGCTGCCGTTCCTGAACGAGCATCACGCGGATGGGAAGTACGTCTTCTGGCCGGACAAGGCGTCTTCCCATTACGCCAAGAAGACGCTGGCGTATCTTGAGGAGAAAAAGATACCGTTCGTGCCGAAAGATTGGGTTGGGTTACGACCCAACAAACTTGCCCCAGTGTTTGGAAAAATGGAAATGGAAAAATGGACGTAAGTGCCGTACAACGTTCTTGTGAGAGCATCGCGACAAAGTTGGGTCGAACAGCAGACCACGGCCCTTACTCAAACATTCACTGACATTTTTTTGAAGAAAATACATTATGTTATTGATAAAAAATACTGAAATCGATCAAAAAAAATATATTTTTTTTATATGTGATTGGAAAAATTCTCATTTTTTATTTAACACCCGTTAATTATTGAGAACGATGTCGAAAAGCCCATCTCATTTCATCTTCGATATCCATTCTGCTACGACGTTTTGTTTCCATCAGCAGCATTGTAGGTAATCCAAATTCACATGAATACTACGCAAAAGACAACAATACTCGTAAAGCTTATTCCTTCACTTTTTTGTCTGCATTCACTGACGAAAAGCTCTCAACCATTGTGAAGTTGTTCAATTGAACATTACATTTCAGATTTGGAAATGTTCGTCGAGGATTGCAAATTCTAGAGTATCCAAAAAAGTTTTTGTGGCAATTTTTGCTAATAATTTTAGTAATTAAAGCGAAGTAAATGTGCAATATTCCCTTGTCCATTTCCCCCCTTTTAATGACCGAATTCCCCACCGGTTGAAAATTACTGATCTAGTTATATACGAATGAGTTTGTCGTATACGCAGATTTCTTTCTGATTTTTCAGAATTTCCCAGACCTTTTGGCATGATAACCTGCCAGACACTCAATTTTGCCTGATTTTTCTGAAAAGATCCTGATTTCTTCTGATTGTTGTACTTGTCATAAAAGCATACATAAAAAAATCCTTTTTATGGATATTTTTATAATATTTACTCTTTTTTCGTTTATTATCTATCTATTACGAAGCGATGCGCGTCATCGAAGGCACAGTGTTGACACTTATTAAAGCTCGAAGTTGGCGTGAAAGAAAGATACTCTCGAAAAACAAGATACAGAAGACAGGGGGTTCCAAAAAATCATTCCCATATGTTCGTTGTTAGTCCAAATGGATGTCGCGTTTGCGGAACTAAGCTTCGTGTTCCGTTGGTGCGAAGCGAAATGGGCAATGCATTCTCTGATGAAATAATGCGCTTTGAAAATAAAATAAAATGAAATGAAAATTTACTTTTTCTGTATCAAACATCGATTCAATGTAACTGGGAAACATGTTATTTGCAAGTGAATCAAGAATCTTTAGCGAAAATTGTGGCTTATAATAAATTAATTTTATAATGACGAGTTTTGTAGAAGTACAGTGGAGCCCCGATTATCTGCGAGCGGATGATCCGCGGTGTGGGTTATCCGCGAAAGCGAGTTTCATAGTAATTCTATAGAGCGTTCCAAAATTTGTCAGTAAGAGGTAGGCACTTGCTCTTTTATTTTGATCATGGCTTTCACATTATCTGATCACTGGTGCACATGAGCAGATGGATAGTTTAATTTTTTTTATCCAAAATATATATTTTATTAAGGCTCATATGGCGTCAGCCTAACGGGGCCGGGAGTTCAATATTTTGACAATGTTTGCTTAGACTATGTTAGTAATATGTAACCGATTACTCGCGGTTGACTCGAGGTTAGTATTACAAGTGTTCTCATAATTGGTATGTCGCAGTCTTCGATGCTCTGTACGTGTGCCCGACACGGGATACTTCCTATTGGGATGCAGCTGACCATTAATCAGCAACGCCCCCCTAGTCTGTACCCTATATCTAGCGTGGTGCGTCTTTCTCGACTCGAGGAATCCAGGATAGAATGGTCACTAGCCGGCGCAATCATCAGCTCGTGTAGAGTTGTCATGAGCGGTACAACCTTTGGCTCTTGTTGAATAATCAGTGGACTGCACAACCTTCGGCCCGTGCATCTGTAAAGAGTGTGTGTATGTATTGCCGCAACTAAGTAAAAGTTTATCGATCGGATAGGAAGGATATGAAACGGGGGGATAGTTTAATGATTTCTGTATTGATAAAACATAATTTCCATGCTGAAATATTTTATCGTTTATCGTGTTATCCGCGATTTTCGTTATTCGCGGTGACCTAACCAGACTATTTCATGGATAATAGGGGTTCTACTGTACTAGGAAATTTATAGCAAAAGGATATTATAAATTGCCAATTAGAAGGTCAATCAATGGAGAGTGCTGCGATTAAATCCACGAACGTTCACTTAGTAAGAAAACGTGAATGTTCGAAAGAATTCATATCATGAAAACAATTTTTGACGGGACAAAGTTAACCGGGTCAGCTAGTAATTATATAAAATCATTGTAATATACAGTTTTTGTTTAATACTTTTCACAATTTGCGAAAAACGTGTTCCTCCACTACGTAAAATTTAAATTCGATAAAAAAAATTTAATCGCAGACGTTTGAAACACCGCCAACCTCTCTGCATAATCTTTCGGAATTTAGCTCACAGTTGAACCCATTCCAATTGAGTGTGATGAGTGTGATTGAGAGTGTGAGTGTGATCATTGTCAACATATCCTCATATCCCCTCCTTTTCCTGAAGAAAATATGTCACCCTTCTAAACTCGAGTCGACCGCGAGTAATCGGTTTCCTATATTATTAACATTAGAAAGATGTATATATACTAGTAACAATACAGTAAGGAGTTCGGCTCCTTTAAACTTATGTAACTGAGCCTGTAAAAATAAACGATTTAAATAAAAAAATAATAACCCATTCCATTCCATTAAGTAGAGTCACTGCGTTAGAAATTGCAATAATTGCGATACAGCTTCTCGGAGAGATATTTATTGCTGCTTTAATTCTATTGTCGTAGCTGCCACAGTATTCACAATATTAATAACCTAGTCTGCCCATGTTTGCATAGGTGACGTAACCACCAACACCACTCAGTGATGTAACAGGCTTTTTCCTTGTTTTTAACTGAATAATCATGAGTAGAAACAATCTATATTGATTAATCTACCTCTATTCAATAAATATTAACAGTCAAAAGTGACCCAGAGGGGTTATATGATTTTTGTTATTTTAATTCAATAGGAAAACACAGTTGGCGTTTACGTCAACCATCCATATTTGGGCAATAGTGCAATGTAATAGTTGTGGAAATGCCTAAAAAAGGACAAGCATCAGCTGCAGGTTCGAGTATAAAACAAAGATATGAAAGTAAGATTGGAAATAGACTGGAAATGGGGAAAAATGAAAGGAACTTTCGAAATTTGAATATTCAAAATAACATTGAAATACATATATATTATATGACTTTAATGAATAAACATGTTAGCATAATAATAAATTTGCCATCAAAAAGTGTTTTATTTAATGAAAAAAAACAACCAACCGAGTTTTTGAAAAAGCTGGAAATTTTTTTTAAAAAATTGGAAAAAGCTGGAAACAATTTGAAAAAACTGGAAAATAGCTGGAAGTATTTATTTTCCTAATTTTTTCTCAATTTTTTTTTATATCTTTATATATAAAAATGGATTTCTGTCTGTCTGTCTGTCTGTCTGTCTGTCTGATTCTTATGGACTCGGAAACTACTGAACCGATCGACGTAAAAATTTGTGTGTAGGGATTTTTGGGGCCGGGGAAGGTTTGTACGATAGTTCGAGACTCCTCCCCCACAAATGAAACACAAATTCCTACATAACTCGAGAATTAATGAAGCAAACGAACTCAAGTTTGGCACGTGGAGGTTTTAGGATGCAATAAATGTTTCTACGTTGGATAGACACTCCTCATCCCTCAGGGGGATGCTGCAGAACTCTAATCAACAAATGGAGCCAAATTTGGAATGTGGGGGTTTTAGGGCACGAGAAATGTTTCTATGATGGTATGACACCCCTCCCTCCGCTGGAAAGGAGAGGGGGTCCCATAAAAACTCTGAAGGGAAATAGGAAAATTCTAAAAATTCAATTCCCATATGTTCTATATTCACATAGTGACAAGCGTCTTGCATATTCAAGCGTTCGTTCTAGAAAAAAAGCCACCATTTGGAAAACAGCTTTAATGGTCCTAATTCACAAAGCAATTACAATGTGGTACATCCTCTTATATTTGGAGTTTCAGCATGGACTTATCCAGTGGTGGATTGATCACAGCGAGTCTGCAGTAGGATTGGGCGGTCTTGGATCGATATTTAGAAGATTGATTTTTTCCATTCCGGTTTTCGATTTCTTAGATTAATTATTTTTACTCGAAAAAGTCACGAATTTTTATTACATCATTTAATTCATCATATTTTTATTTCATAATGTACATCCCATCTTAATTGGCATATATGATTTATTTGGAAAAAAAATCATTTATGAATTATTATAAATTCACCGTAAACTGGTTATTTTTTGGCAACACAATGGAGTATAAATCGTGTTTTTGAAGATTCTAGTTGCAGTATCATCAGGATGAAGATATGAGTTAGATGTCAAAGAACGGATTGTAGAGCGTTCTCTACTTTGATTGTATGTTATGTACTATCTTTTAGAGTTCCGTTTATTCGTTTATGAAAGCAGATGTGCTTGACAATTGAATAATTACACGATTGTATGGGTGAAATCTTGTGATGAAATTGATTACACATTAACCCTTAGAGTACGGAGTAGAGGACTTTAGGTGCCCCAAGATTCGTTTCAGGGGTTCGGTTCTTACGACTTGCACTGTAGTCACGTGTATTCTAGAGCATGCCACTCCAGAATACATCCAAGGCGTTTTATCCGGATTAGAAATCTCAACTATGTATGTACTACTAATCTTGGAACTAATCTTGGAGGACCTAAAGTCCTCCACTCCGTACTCTAAGGGTTAATACAACTAACGCTGTCTTTCACTACACTCTAAACATCATCTTTTGGAAAAGTGAGAACTACCGAATAAAATATATCAAAACAAAAATGTAGAACTTTCTATTGATAGATTCCAAAGTTGTTTTTCATCAATTTTCCAACAGTCTATGATGCTGGAACACTATGTGGTCTCTGCCGTCGGCCATGCTTCCCTGATAATTCAGTCCAATTTTAGATTAAGTTTCGGGAACTGATGTGCCAAATTAAGCCAGATTAAGTTTTGGGAACTGGGGTGCCAAAGATATAATTGAAGTTCTTTTTAACGTGTCTGTATTCGCCCCATCTTTTCTACATGATTTTTTTCCAAATTAGGAATTTTCAAAAATCGTTGTCATGAGACTTCCGGGATATGTGCCGGAGAAATTCTCTAGGTCCCTTTTCTTAGGTTACCAAGGGATGAACTTCGACACCGCGCGTTGGACTATGTCAAACAGACTTACCATACGCGAGAGCCATGGGTTTGATCTGCGGTTAGCCAAGGATAATCGCCTTTGAATAAACTAAAGGATGAATAAATTAATTGAAGTGAAATGTTGAGGGGATACATTCCACTATGTGTTCTTCATAACTGTCAAATAAACCTATGGAATATTATTACGAGAATTTTTCGAAAAAAGTACGGTTTTGATATAAATCGTCCATTGGTGATGACCTCATCTTGTTGTTCTGTTTGTTTGTTTCACACACATAATATCCTAGGAAGCTGTGAAGAATGATAGAATCCATAACTTTTATGACTTTGTTTTTCAGTTGATATATATTATGTACCATTGTTTGGGTACCCAAAATTCAATGCCGAATGCGAGTGTTTATTTATGCATCGCTACATGTACTGACATGCGAATTTTGTCTACCTGCTATGAGTCATCCGCAGCTTATCATTCTCTGTGGGAGCAAAACGGGAAGCTTTTGTTGCACACATTTTCTAGACACACAAGACAAGAAGAAGTGGTTAGTCATGATAGCTCAATCATACAAAAACAACTCCTTCTTTTGTCTGATAAAAGCCACCCTCGGAGAAATCATTTTGTGCGATAAAATCTCACTCATCAAAACATGCAGAAGCAAATTAAAGGGGCGTACATATTTGTGACGCCAGAAGCACACATGCGCCAACCGAGACGCCAAAGTTAAAAATATCACGCTGATATCGCTACACAACAAAATAAACCTCTATAAAGGAGGCCGTCCTTTCCGAGGCAGGATTTGGAATGGACTAAAGAAAGGAGAAATTTATGGCATCCTCCAGCCGCACATATGGTTTCTGTGCTGCATTGCTAGAAGTTTGTTCTCCAAACGTCGATTGAACGGAACGGAACTCGACTGCCGGAAGGAATCTGACACATGCGCCACCGGACGCGTCATGCAGAGTCGCTCGACTGGTCAGTACGAACGGGTTTGGCTAGAGTTTACACAGATAGATAACAAGCGTAAGCTCGTTTTCCAAAACATATTTAAGGGGGCGTAGAGCTGGCGATTATACGCCTTTCGCTCAGTGTCACAATAATAAATTATGCATGCTGCCGCTTGATTCCAGAATATGGTAGTTTGCAGCCCTCGTATGCCTCCACAGTTGTCCATGGCAAGCGCAAGCTTTTATTGCGAGTGCATATGAGTTTCATCGGAGAAATTTAATGAATGGCTTCAAACAATTTCAAGTTGCGCCATTGTAATGGGCGACAACTTTGTTATATCACACCAACAACATTATTTGTCACTTAAATTTATCAGGTACGTTTTACCTGAGAAATCACTCGAAAACAGGACATAAATAATCCACAAGGTGCGAGTAAGTCATACGTCGAGTAACGGTACACTCGCATTGAGACCTACGCCGTCAATATCCCCAGAACAGAAATTGACTCTGATTAAAATTTGGGTTTGGAATAAAGAAAGATGTAAACCGGACAACAGCCTTGAAGCATCCATGAACAAAGAAGCAACAATGATTTCTATAGGCAACGAACCTTCATTTATCGCAGAAAAAAAATGTATTAACAATAAAGCTTTACTGCGTTTAAAAAAGATTAGTGGTACAAACATTTCAAAATAATAGTTCCTAGCACAATTTGTATAACAAACCGATTGTAACAGTTGATCTGAGATCACGGAGTCCTAGCTATGGATGGTTTCTCAGGTTTTCACGCTGGGAATAAAAACAAGTAAACTCAACATTATCGTAAATGTAACGGTGAACAAAAAAAAATCTAGAACACAGTTTGCTGACCTACCACGATGGTTTTGTTATTGTTCATACGCATGGTGATCAAGTACCGTAATGCATCGAAATCCGGACACTTATGCGCTGACGATGATAAATTCAAAAACTAAAAAATATTGACACATCACAGCATGAAAAATTATCGTTTCTACACAATCAGTTATGAATAACATAATTCTACAAAATCATGTTAAATTCGTTCAAAATTTGTAAATTTATTCATTTTGCGTGATTTGAAATCCGGACTCTGGAGTGGGAAGCTCTAGGATACGCGTGACCACAGTGCAAGCCGGAAGAATTTTCTTTGACGAAAAATTCCCCGGCCAGAACGGGAATCGAACCCGAACCCCCGACATGACAGTGTGGGACGCCAACCATTGTTTGGGAGGCCACGGGAGCACATCTTCAGCACGGAGACGAATGAATCGAATATTTACAGATCCGTTATCAAAGAAAACAAAAAACAAAAACAGATATGCATAGATCATTCAGCGAATTGCTCCGTCTATATCAGTGAAAAAGGTTGTCATGAACTGAACATGCAACGCGACGCGGGAAGGCTGCTAACAGCCGTTTGAGACTGACACAATCGAATTGAACTATTTCTTCAATGAGCACCCGAACGTTCCGGAAATCGTAGTGAAGAATATGAAGCTGGAAACAATTAAAAACGCTGCCATTAAGTCATTTTTTGAGTTCTAGAGTGTATCACTCGATATAAAAATCCTGGTCTACCCGATCAAAAGTTAGCAAATCTTTTGAAATTTCCGAAATCCACGGTTTGTGACAATGTGATGAAGGTTCGGGAAAAGACTCGCCCGAAAACTCGTAAGTGCAGACCGGAAACGGAACCTAAAATACATGCAAAAGGAGTGGATTTCGCAACCCTACGTCCATGAAATGGGAAGGAAGACTGGATTAAGAAGTTTCAAGGCCTATATTGTGCAGAACCGGAATACGAAGCAGAATTTGGAGACAAAAAAGCACTCGAAAAAACTGGACGAAAATTTATGAACAAAATATGATTGCGTGGCTACGGATGACAACCAAGCTTCAGTTTTTACGTATTTGCTGGAAGCTCTCGTTTCAATATGTCCAAATAAACCTCCTTTACCATTATCCCGCCAATGAATCTGAGTTCTCCGACACCACACGATATTATCGAGTCTTAAACCATGACCTTCTCTGTAGAAAAATGGTAAAAAATAGTTGAGTTGAAAAAAAATAGGCTGTTCGTCCGACCCAAATAACATTATTTCAATCTCATAGGACCAAATCACTCTCTTCCAGTCATCGAATATCTAATAATCCTGATCCTGGGTCTACCTTCAGCCATTTTTTAATGTTTTTCTCTGATATCCACGATTTTTTAAGTGCCACTCGACCCATAAAACCTTCTTTTATAAAATCGATTCCACTCTGTTTAAGGCGTCATATGAATGAAAAACTCACTTTCTATTTATTTCGAAATTTCAGACAGAAGCTGTCAATTCGAGAAGTTCTGTTTGAAGAGCAGAAGTGACTAAACTTTAGTTCAACAAAAAAAACTGATTTTATTTTCCGATATAAGTTAAAAAAAAGGCAATATCAAAAAACAAACCAATACTCGGTCTTGTTCGCCACAGAACCGATACGAGTCAACAAGACCCTTGTGGTCCACCAAATCACAATTCCAACCACCAGCCTTGTTTCGGATCGACAATGAATATCCCCAATCAACTAAATCGTGAGATTTTCCATTAACAAAATTCTAGACCGACCCTTAGAAAACTTCAAGTATATATTCTTTATATCTGTTTCACACACGTTGCTCAAACTTCGCAGACCACTGTTTTGTAATTTTCAATAATACAAAATGAAAACAACAAAATTAAATTAAAAATCTATCAAAATAACAAACATGGCATTACATATCCATCATTATTTTTAAACATAACGTAATCAAAGAAAATTAAATTGTCTACACCATAATCCATTCAAAAAACTTCGTTGGATTATCCGTTCCTATAAAACTTCGTCAATTTTTTTCGGCTTTCCCATGTGTTGTGTGTTGTTGCACGTTGCATAGTTCATATATCTTGGCAGCGAGTGGAAAACTTTTATTTATTTGAAACACAATTCGAAATATAATCAGGGAAGAAATACATATCGAAGACTATTTCAAAGAACCCTAAATAATGCATACAAACAGTTATTAAATAGGTTTCAAGAAATCATCAATGTATGCATAAATAAGAAACAATAAGTTTGAAATACAGTAGCAAATAAAGAATTCCAATCCATTCTGAAATTTAACAAAAATAAAAAATACAGATAATTTTACATTAGCCCTCCGAAAACGCCAGTGCAATAGCAATAGTTGACAAATGTGTAATTCTCAAAAGTTGCCGATAGTTTTGTCAGCTCTTATGAGAAGTTAGTAACAGAAACAATCAACAACTCAAAACTAATAAACAGTAATGGTGCCACTGGTTGGATTTTTGTTGTTTGTAGAGGATTCTCTCTAGTCGGAGTATTTATTTAAGTAATTGTTTTGAAAAAGAGGAAACCACACATCTATAGGAGAATTTAAAAATATTCTAGAAAAAAATAAAAATAGAATTACAGACTTTAAAAAATAGATATTTAGGGTTAAAAAGACCGCACATAGTCATACACCCAAACTAGCGTTGCTAGAAAGCATCTCATTTTCGGCAGAAACCATGTCTTTTCATGCCTTGTAGCGTCAAATGAGCAAATAATGTCATCTGTCCCTCAACGCTTTAAAATGTTTGAATGTATGGAAGCAGACATCTCTTTCTTTTTTCTTTTTTCATCTTTTTTGGGATTGCATCAAAAAAAAAAGTTCAAACAACGTCAACGGGGATCGAGAACCAAGGCCGGCTGGAGTGCAAGACTGTTTTACACGACCACGCTACACTCAAAATAAATAATTAGCACAATTTTAGGCATCCCAAAAAGTGACATTAAATGAGCTTAAACATGTCATTAGAAGAGCTATCCGGGGAAGACGTTTAAGGTGAAGGTGGAAGCTAGCCACAAATGGCTGCCACAATGGCGCTCATTTCTTTCATCTCCCTCCCTCACCCTTCGCCCGAAAATCAATAATTTTGCGAAACAGTGTGGAAAAAATGATCATTTTCGCACACTTCCCATGAAGTAATATCAGCCAAACTCTAATCGATTACTCATAAGATATTAAATTTTCATCTGCTGTCGCACGGTATAGTGAGCAACGTCGGAAAACTCGAGCAAGTGCTTTGAAAGTTAAATTTTCATTTTTCAATCTTCGACAATGGTTTTGTTTGTATTGGTGAAAGCATCGTTATTTTTTCGACACTGATGCCAGACAACATCATCGAAACATCTATCAAAACCACTCAATAAAATGTTATTCCTGAGTCATAGCGTTTCATATCATGAAAATCAATAGAATAAAATTGTGTTGATATCAATACAATCATTATTTTTACGTTTAATGGGTCTATAATGTAAGTTTTAGCAACTTCAACATTGGGTAAGAAAATTGTATTGCAGAGCTCGGAACACTGCCACGGCTGCCTATGCTTTCAAAAACAATAAACGGAAAAGTACTACATTCAATCAAAATGTCTCGGCCAACGAAGAGAATATGTGAAAACAATACGACCAACGAAGGAAAATATGAAGGAATTATCAGCATGCGGAAGAACTTGTTAATATCAAAAGAGGCCCAATTAGCATGTGTTATAAATTTGCTCATGTTACGCTCGCGTATAATCAGTATTGTCAGTGTCAATGAAGCGCCACACAGTCTGATAAGTGAATTGATCTATTTACATGTGCTTCGCTCTTCTCTCACAAACACTATTACCCCATTTTTACACGTGGGTTTACCTATACTACTACAATGGCTAGCTTCCACCTTCACCTTAAACACTAGTACAAAATTTCCCCAAGCGAGAGGCGAGTTTTTGTAACATATATGACAGAGCATCCAAAAATAGGGGAAACATTTTAATTTACGCATACATCAAAGACGTTAACGTTAATATACTGTTTTACGCTCTCCGTTTTGCTCTCAGCAAACACTATCCCTGTACATCTATAAGAATCGTTGCGTTTTATAATGTAGGGTAATATTCACGCGCATTGGTATGTGTGATCACGTAACATAGAGTGGAAATATCTATAGGACGACTTTAGATGGACAGTTTGATTTAATGGCTGATGTGTTTATATGAGGTGTAAAAACAAGAAAATTACAGCGCAAGAAACGATAAACAGTGGGTTTCATTTTTTTATACAACTATTTTCATGATTATATATTGAAAGAACTAAGATCGAGTCTCAAATGAGATGTGATTTTGAATGTGAATGCGTAACAGCCTTAACGGGACTGTAAATTTCAATTAATAGTTCCGTTATCACTTCTGCCGCATATTCAGCGCAGCATTACCAGAAACAACTGCTACACGTGCAGGTACCCATACATGTACAATCCCATGCTGACACTCACACAACTAAAATGAAAGTTTAACTAATACACATGAGAAGTTTGCTCCATACATACATGCATTTCACTCTCTCAAAAAGATCATATCTGGGATGCTTTTTTCTGCGCATTTGCCTCCTGAAGGCAGGAATAAGCATGGTTTGTACTAAGGATGGCTTTTTTTCTATCAATGCTACACCCAAAGTACATGTTCTGGCATCCCGATTTATTACATTAAATGAGCTGAAAGATAACATAAAATGTTCTACTCCCCAATACATGTATATCAATTGTATAATATTTATGCTAGAGCCAATATGAGGGAGCGAAACAGGAGACACATTTAAATGAAAGCATATGAAAGCTTTTCGTATAGTTTGCCAAATACACGGCCCACACAGAGAAAGATATATTCTCGTTCATGTTCTTCTTTATCGTCTTAGAAAATGCCTTCCAACTTCATTTTATGATGAGGTGTAATATTATCACGCTCTTTCAAAATAGCGCTGCCAGCTATATGGATAGCGTGGTCGTGTAAAATAACTTTGCATTCCAGCCGGCCTTGGTTCGATCTCCATTGACGTCGTATGGACTTTTTTTTTGCACAATTCCAAATGAAAAGAGAAAAGAATACAGAAAGAGATGTCTGCTCGCATACATACAAAACATTTTTATGCTTTTAAAATAGCTCATTATTTGCGCATTTGACTCTCATGCACAGGAAATGGCATCTTTTCTGCCAAAGATGACATGTTTTCTGCCAACGCTAGTTTGGGTGTAGTTTGGTTGCATCCACATAGCTAATGATGATGTTGCACAGAAGCGTGAGAATATTACATCTCATTACAAATTGAGCTTGAGCTTGAGCTTGAACTTGGGTAGACTGTACAATTCGTAGTTGCTCTCCGTCATTGACCTGAACCAACCAAATTGCACAAAGAACACACAGAATTACGCTTGGGACTAGCAAATCATTCTCGTTGTTCAATTTTCGGTGATTCGAGCTTTGAATGGACAATAACGACGCCGGTCACGTCCTTAAGTCACCAGGGGAAGGGAAGGAATGTTAGTATGATATTCGCCGCCCGAAGGCCAGAAGGGTCGCCTCTATAGCGTGGTTCCCTAGCGTTTATCATGGAAGGGATAGTTGTTAGTGGTATTACATCTCATTACAAATTGAAGTTGGAAAGTGTTTTCTAATTTTACTCTTAGGTAACACTTTCCAGCTTAAAAGAGATCTATATCCATCACGGCCTGGGCTGTGTACATATGTGACAAAGTAATGCGTGCTTATTTGAAACCGTATTAAAACCAAACGAGTTCTCGACGAATCGAAAAAAAAACACAAGCAATAAAATGGAATACAATTTCCTCACAATCAAGCCCCTTCCCAAATTGGGAATTGCACTCCGTCCAAGAAATTAACACCGATTTGTGTGGCATGTTTCGTGCTGTGATTGGTGAATTTTTCTAGAAACAGCAGCCGTTATTAATCGGCATCAACGCCGGGTGGTTGTGCCTTGTGTGTCGTGGTGGATCAACGATCAAGCCGAGAACCAGTGCTGAAATTCCAAGACGAAGAACCCTTGAAGACAACTCAGTGACGAACCGTCTTGTTAGGAAATCTAAGAACGTGGTGTTTTCATTTTCATAACCTGGCGAGGCCAAAGACGTCTCTGAAAGGTTAAAAAAGAGTACATGCGGCGTGATGGGACTAAACAGGTCTTACTTGCACAATCTGTCACTAAACCAAAAAGTCAGTGCAGACGTGGTACAGAAAATCAAATATACTAGAAATATGAAAGATCTAGATTTTGACGGATTCGTATTGAAGAAAAAACTGAAAATGGTACAAAATAATCGCAGCAATTACCAAATCTTGTCTTAACCTAGTAATGTTTTCCGGAGACTGGAAACAGGCTAAAGAAATTCCCATTATTAGCGCAGATAAAGATCCGAAACCTGAGAAAACGTACAAACCAATAACTAATCTTCTGTCTAACATCAACAAGATGACATGACAGATGACACACATCTTAAAGCGAATGATAGAAACCATCATCATGAAATGAATAACATCAAAACAGCGGAACAATTCGGTTTTTAAAGAGGGTACTCAACAGTTTTCCAACTGGTTAGAGTAACAAATATAATGAAAAAAAAACCAAATCACTATCAAAAATTACAGCAATGGTGATAATTGATGGAAATACCATCAATAATGTATAGCATAAAAAAGTAAAAATATAAAGTGATAGACATTCGTTTAGCCGCACTTGAAAAAAAAACTTGAAATACTTACAAAACAACTAGGAATATTCTTTTGAACGGGATACTTATTTGCTGTAGTGATAGTATATTTAAGTCACTTTTATTGAAAGGACGTGCGTTACAATCACACACATATAAGACGGCATCGGTGGATATAAACATTCAAACGTCGTTTTTTCCCGAGACATACGTTCAGCCGCAGGGCATAAAAATCGAGTTTTCGAATAATCACTAAGCCTTCATCTGTGTTTTTTGAAAAAATACTTGGGAATGTTCAATTTACAAGATAAATATTAGATGTGCAACGTAAGAAGTTGGTCAGATTAATGATTTACGTAGAATTTAAAGGAATGGCGAAAGGTATTCTATTGACGGAAGAGGGGCGGAAAATAATAAAGATATTCAGTGCACAAAAGTTTTCTAATCGCTCGGTCGTAACAAAAATTGGTCTGAAAAAGACTCTCTGAGAAAGTCTGAGAAAGTGGTACGGAATTTCTTTAAATATTGCCAGAAATATGGGATATAACGACCAACAAATGGGAACACCAAAGTTACTTTGCGTCTTAAAGGTCGAATAAGACACGAAGCAACCAGGAAACGATGTCCTGCTCACACATTAAGGCAGAATCGATTGTTCCAGTAACGAAGAGGCATATTGCGCGCATCTTGAATGAGTCACCAAACATCATGTGGAAGAAACCTCAAGGGAAGCCGAAACTGACCGCCACCCATAAGCAGAACCATCTCATTTTCGCCCGGCAATACATGGAATGGAAACTAGAATGGAGAAATGTTGTAAAGGGTGTGTCACATCAAATTGCATCACGGAAAAAACGCTGTAGAAATTTAATTTTTAGGAATTATCTTCAGCTTTCGCTTATAATCAGATAAGAGTGTATAGATCACGTTGGTCATGCTTCACTGTCAATTTTTCGTAAATTTGGAAAAATTTCGTCGAACGAAAAAGAGCGTCGTGAATTAATCCTGTGCACTTATTTCGAGAATCCGGAGTTGTCACATCGGGACATCGGTAAGATGCTGGGAATCGTCCAATCCACGGTCAGCAGAGTACTAAAACGATACTTCGAGAACCTAACCATCGACCGGAAGGTGAAGAACGGCAAAAATGGATGCTCCGTCAGTGAAAAAGATCACAAGCGCGTAGTTAAGCAGTTTAAACGTGATCCGAGAAGTTCGGTCCGGGATGTCGCCAATAAGCTGAATTTGTCAAGTTCATTCGTCCAGCGGACCAAGCAGCGGGAGGGCCTGCGTACATATAAGGTTCAGAAGGCTCCTAACCGCGACGAAAGGCAAAACATGATGGGGAAGACGCGTGCCCGGAAGCTGTACACCGGAATGCTGACGAAGCCGCATTGCCTGGTAATGGACGACGAAACCTACGTCAAAGCGGACTTTCGTCAGCTGCAGGGCCTGTTGTTCTTCTCCGCAGAGGACAAATTCATCGTTCCGGAGGAGATTCGCAAGCAGAAACTATCCAAGTTTGCCAAAAAGTACATGGTGTGGCAAGCGATCTGCTCTTGCGGAAAGCGGAGCGCCCCCTTCGCGATGACCGGCACGGTAAACGGGCAGGTTTACCTTAAGGAGTGCCTACAGAAGTGCTTACTACCACTATTGAAGCAGCACGAGGGCCCGACCATCTTCTGGCCGGATCTCGCTTCGTGCCACTATTTAAAGGGCGTGTTGGAGTGATACGAAGCCAACGGAGTCACCTTCGTGCCAATGGAAATGAACCCGCCCAACGCGCCGGAGCTTCGCCCAATAGAGAAATATTGGGCGATTATGAAGCAGGCCCTCCGGAAGAACCCAAAAGTTGTCAAATCGGAGGCGGACTTCAAGAGAAAATGGATTTCTGTTCAAAAAAAACTACAACCTGACGTTGTACAGAACCTTATGGACGGGGTAAAGAGGAAGGTGCGAGCATACGGGCTTGGGCTCGAAGTATGAATAAAAAGAAAATGCCAAAAGTTGTTTAATAGTTTTTATTTTACTGTCTAAAATTTTCAAAAGGATCGGTCTACTGGGCGAATTTCTACAGCGTTTTTTCCGTGATGCAATTTGATGTGACACACCCTTTATTTTCCGGCGAAAAAAGTTCAATTTGGATGGTCCGGACTGTTACAGTTGCTATTGGTACAATTTAAGTCAACGGCATGTCGTGAGATCGAAGCGAAACTTTGGGGGCGGAAGTTTGACAGTGTGGGGAGCCGTTTCCTATCACAGCAAGCTTCTCATTTGTTTCATTTTCACCCGAATGAACTCCGAAAAGTATCTTCAATTACTGGAGGACGTTTTGATTGGCCATTTTGAGAAAAACGCTACCGAGGATGTCGTTTTTTCAGCAGGATTATGCATAGATCCACGTTTCCAGGCAATCGAAGGCATGGTTTGCCGAGAAGGACATTCCGCTTCTTGAATGACCTGCTGGCAGTCAATTGCAATCCCATAGAGAACCTATGGAGAATCTTGGCCGAGATGGTCTATGCAAACGGATGACAATTTGACAACATTTCCAGTCACAAGGCAGTAATTCAGAAATGTTGAGCTATAATCAATATGGCAGCACTTTAAAAGCTGTCTGACTCGATGCCAAATCAAGTTTCAATCCGAAATGGAGGTGGACATACTAAATATTAGCTACCGATTGGACTCGAAATTTGTCGCACAAATTTTCTATTATTGAAATTTTAGAATGCGGCTAAACGAATGTCCACCATGATTCCACATATTTGAATTACTTAGAAAAAAAAGTGAATTTATACTTTTTTTTTAGAATGAATTTGATGAGAATTAAAATAATCGTCTTTTATGAGCAAAACTGTACAAAGAATTGAATAATTTTTTAAAATATTGAGGAAAAATAGGCTGCGGCTATACGAATGTCTACCACTGTATAAGTAAAGTAAAAAAAACTGATGAGGTTGACTCTCCAACACTTTTGTAAAAATAATTGAAAAGTGTATATCAGATGAAAGTCTTCCATTATCTGAACGTACTGACAAATTGTTGATCGACCACTCCTGATCGATCAATTTCTCAAACACATTGGAGAGAGCAAGCGGATTAAGCGATTGGTCCCAGCTGATGTTTGTGGCTTCAGGATACTCACAAATTTAGCAGACTTTCAACGCGAGAGGAAAAAGCCAGGTTGCAAACATCGATTGGGAAATAATATTACCTACATTTAGCACTTTATCTTCCTTTGTGTTTTTGAGACTTCTATTTCTAGCATCCAGCTCTTTAGCGCTTTCTCTCTGCTCGTCATCCAAAGTTATATATCCCAGGATGTTCAGACGTTATATTCCAGATCATAAAATATCTACGTATCTACATAATAGAGAACGTATGCACAGTATTCCGAATAATATATCCACACTTTTTCGGCTTTTTCGGAATATCCGCAATATTTTAAAAAGCTGGAATAACTTTTTGGCATATCACAAGAATCCGAACACACGCGCTTGAATGAATTTGTTGCGATTACATGTTGCTCAAGGCAATAGCACTTTGACCTGCCTCTGTATGTTTGCTTTTCCATCTCGTGTATCGAATGCAGCACTCCAGCAAACATTCTATCCATGGTGAAATATTCTCCATACTGTAAAATTTTTCAACGGGACAATTAGTCCGCGCTATTGAAACTTAGTGCCGGGTATTTATAAACCGTATCCGCGAAGTTTACGAACCAACTAACGTGACACAACTGAATAGTTCTACGCAAAAAATAAACACAATCCTCGCAAGGTGTGACTTTGCATATAGAGTAGCGTCACAGGCTTCTAGTCGCTTTTTTATCTCGGTTTTGTTACACAAAAACCAAAGTTTATTGCTTACTGTTTTATGTGTCCGTTAGTGATGGTTATGCATGGAACTAATATATACAGTTCTGTAGTGTGTAATGGAATGGGGCTAAGGTCCTAGATCTAACTGCTTCCGGAGCTTTGGTACAAGTGTTATAATCGCAGAGAAATTATCATATAAACGCACCAAAAGTGTGTCTGATGATGACTGCTTCCATGTGGTTTCAAACAGAAATAAATAAGGAATGATAGCAAAGGAGATTCCATATATTGCATGGCTGGGACTGCGATGCGACGTCATAATCTTGGGGGTGATAATTTTTACTGAGAACCAGTTGCTGATATCCCGTTATCAATCCGAAGCAGGATTGGCCCCCAGAAGCCACTATCGCATTGACGAATTGGCCCTACCTCTACTATGACATGGCACTATAGTCCAGTCCCGTGTTATCATAGCGCCAGTCAGATAACACAATCACTAAGACGGCTCGTAATGATAACGAAATCTCTAAACACGTACGTAAATACAATGCTCGTAATGCATCCTACTCCAGTGACACACCAAGCTGCAACTTACCATAATATTCCTTACCGGCCATTGTCGGATAAAATTGGGGATGTCCTCTGGATCACACCGATACCACGAGCACACGTTATCAAGATTCGCAGTGAACGTTTGCGACAAACTCTCAAACACACGTTTAAACTAGCTTAGCGGCGGAAAGCGATAAAATTTATCAGCAAAATTTTACATAGAAAACAGTTCCTGTGTTCCAAGCCGAAACGACCTACACTACTCACGGTCTGCGATATTTATTATCAATATATGAAGATAAAAACACGTTTTCTTCGCCACAAACAATTTTGATAAAAAGTAGAATTTCGTAATCAGTTCCTTTGCTCCGTATATAATAGGCACGGCGGACACTCGGCAGCTCCTAGACGTTCAGTGATTGTTCAATTCCGGACTGATGAACACCGCAATCACCGGTTCGCGCGCAAAGACTCACGTCGCGTCGCTGGGTCTCACTATAACTGACGGGGAAAATACAAGCTTGAGCGAACCATGCGGACTTTCTACAATCGTTTAGTGGTTTAGCTCGGAGAACGATTCGATGATGGGGCCGTGCAGGCAGTGTAGAACGCGAGTGATTTGCCACAATTTGTGAGTGCCATCTACCGTTGCAGTGGAAAAGTCCGTAGTTATTCAGCGGCGATCCGTTCGACGAGAACTGTAATTTTCATATTTTTTCCCGTCTACATACTTCGCCGTAAAGGACCGCACAACGAAATCCAGCAAATGGAGCGACGCGACGCATATGCGTCGCCGTATCATCCGTGTTGCCGGGCACCGACTTGAGACGCAGTCTATCAAAACAACCACGAGGCTGTGCTATGGTAGTGATTTCCAACCTTTAGTCCCAATATACGGGAGAGAGAGAACAAAAAGGAAGAAGGAAGAAGTATTTAAGAATAAGATTTAAAAATAAAATGGTGCTGATACGAACAAACAAACTGACCCCGACTAGTTACACATAATCGGCCGCAACATGTTTACTTCTGACTGGCGGCACACATTCATTCCATGGCTGATACAGTGTGAGAATCGATTTTTGGGATGTGTTAACGTGAGTATTATTTGTCGGAGCTGGACAAAAACCACTCCATGATTTGTCCTTCACAATGTTAAATTCGGACTTCCCGACGAGAGTACTGCTAAAAAATAACAGCAGTACTAGTTATTTTTTTAGCAATACTCGTCGGGAACTTTATCACCGGCAAGATGTTTGAATTCGGGATCATTTTAGTGAATTATAAGCACTTCAATATCAAACCGGGGAAAACATATTGATATGAAGGCAACACAATACAAATTGATGGATTTTCAGATCCAAGGTCTATCATGGCCTCTCTGTGCTAAGACCTGGATACCCAAACGATTAGATTAATTGAATGTAAACTTCAATTGTACCAGAACCTGCTACAGAATGATCGAAGGATATTGTGCTTGATGAATATTCTTCTCGAAACATCGCTCTGAAGGAACAATACCTTCTCATACGCGTAGAAGTTCAATGAATAAACTGTTCGGACCATTTTCAGTAGTTAATTCTACGTAAATGGTTGTATCTCCGTTGTAACTACTCGGCCCAGCAATAAACTCGCCATTGATTCTTGTTTCTTGGAACAATAATCAGATAAAATCTCATACTAAGAAAGATTACAAGCGATGAAAAATGCAGCTTCAAGCACACCTTGGATCATCTCTGGTATCCGCTACCCAGTGGCGTTGAGTGGAGTTCCCGTGCCCGGTACAGAAGTCTCTGGTTGCACTCCTCCCTCTTCGGGATTTTTTACATGCTGTGGTTACACAAAACAGAACTTTTATATTTAAGTTTTATTAAAATTTTAAAATTTTATTCAAAACATTTCAAAATAATTCAACATGTTCTGTATGGTTCAAAAATCACGTAAAAAAATCAATTACAAACATATCAGCAATGTATGTTGATTGAAGCAAAATTATTCACCCATAGAGCTCAAGCTTCGAATAGCCTCCATCATTAGGCGCAACCAATACATATATTGTCATAAAAAATTTTTCAGAGACAGCAAGCAAGTGCGCGATCACATGTCTTCGAAATCTTGGTATTTCTATCAAAAAATTCTGCTTCGAAACGTCGTAGAATAAAGACAGCTTTGGAGCAAATTGTTCCAGTTGTTGTTCATCCGCCGGAATCGAATTCCTCGGTTGAATAACTGCAAAATACATCATGACCACGCCGATGTCTTTCTTTCGAGATCAATTCTTCTTCGGTTCGTGTACATTTTTATCTAACGATGATTTTGTTGGATATTACACAGTAACGATTTAGACGTAAGAGTATTCCTATTCTATCGATACACATGTCGCCTTTTTCCGGCGTGAAAATATTCCTATTATTCAAATCGATAGTTTTGAATAGCGAAAAAAAACTGAAATAATTGAACAGCGAAATTTTGGTTTCGTCGATTCTGTTTCGGTATTCTCGGGTATTGTCGAATGTGGTCGTCTTCTGAACACTGTTTCGAGATTGATCAGGAGCTAAACATTGCACAAAAAACGGTTTAGAACTACTTGAATAAGGTTGGATACAAATAGCAAATAGCAAAACGCTCGATGGTTCCACACGAGTTAACGCAGGGAAACTCATCGACCGATTTTCCATTTGCGAGTCCTAGTTAACCCTTTGCGGTCGTATTAAACACTGATATGGGTGTCGTACTGGTCAGAATTATTTTTTCTCTAAAAAGATCCTTTTATCTTTCCACTCTAATAATCTTTGTAATCTTTGTACTGTACTGTACTGTCTATTATTCATAGAAGCTTTATATTCATTCTTGAACAGGTTCACTGAACATTGAAACCCGTTTAGAAAAAGCGTATTATATATTATATATTTATTATATATTTATTTGGCGTAAACTATTACATGGTTGAATAAAGTATTCATGCGGTGGTGGCTGACAGTAAGCATACGACCGGAACGGTAAAAAAGGTTTGGTTGTCTGAGAGCAGACATACGACCGCAAAGAGTTAAATCGCAAGAATATTGATCCGTTTCTTTAGCGGATGGTGTATGGTAAAGAATAGTGGATTACTTACCTGTCAAACGGCAAGCGAAAATGATCGTGATCGAAACGCGGTGAGCTGACGCACGTGATGTGGAATCCAAAATTTAGCATCAAGATGAATTTTATTGTAAAAATGGTGGAGAATATGGGGATCATCAACTATGAGCTGCTCTACTGCGGCCCAGAACTAAATTCGGACCTGTACTGTCGACAATTGCACTATCTGAAAAAAGCAATCACCGATAGCGGCTAGCTTTGGTTAATAGAACAAGAATCTAGTTCCACCAAGACAACGCCAGGTCACACACAACGATGGCGAACCAGGTTGGGAGGTTCATACACAATATAGTTTAGACCTATCCAAGTGATTACCATCTGTTATAAACAAAGATAGTTACTATATACCACCCTTTATTATTTCAACTGCGCTTTTCTGTATCGCTGGAGACTAAAAAAAAAATGAGTTTAAGAAATTATGAAACATAGTCAATTTCACCAGATTCAAATAAAAATGACCATGCTTCCTGTCACGCAGGATTTTTTTTTTTTGCTAGGTCACCCTTTTTATAGATTCTCTACTAGATTGTATCCACACATTAGTTGATATAATTGGTTTTCTTCACATGTTATGTTCAAATATATATGTACCGATTTTTTAAAAGTTTTTTTTAAGAAAACACAAATAAAAAACTCTAACTCTAATCAAAGTATTTTCCATCGATAACTATGACACGCCAAAAGAACCATTCTTCTTAAGAAGCAAACCATTTATCAATCAATTTTCCAACATTATCGTAAAAAATTAAAATGCTGCTCAGTAAGTTCAAATAAATATATACTTACCGGATACCAGGTATGACACCGTTTTTTAAGAAAACACAAATAAAAAACTCTAACTCTAATCAAAGTGTTTTCCATCGATAACTATATATTTTTCCCATCTCTCTGGCAATTTGTGGATGTTACGCCAGAAGAACTATTCTTCTTAAGAAGCAAACAATTTATCAACCCATTTTCCAACATTTTCGTGAAAATTTAAACGCTGTTCAGTTTCCTTGGTCGGTTTTGTAGTACGTGATAGTGCGTTATCATGCAACAAAATCATTGTGTGATGCCTTTTTAGTACTCTGGTCGTTTTTTACTCAAAGCTCGATGATAAAAATTGATCATATGTTGACGATAGCGTCTATTATTAACGGTTTCGCCAGGTAGTGGAAGTAGTAGTAGTAATAGGAGTACCGGTAAGTTTCTTCGTTTTTTTCAAAAATAATGCTTTATTCTGCAAAAATGGTTACAAATTTAACATTCAAAGTACTGCCCATCGCCAGTCACAACTTTTTCCTATCTTTCTGACAATTCACGGATCCCTTTGTGGAAATAATCGGCCGGTTTGTCGGGATAGGACCTCTCATTTCAGCGTTTCCAAGTATGTTTTGACCGGTTTCACCGAGCATTGTCGTGCTGCAAAGTAACTTTATCGTGTCTTTGCTCGTATTGTGGCCGTTTTTCCTTCAGTGCACGGCTCAAACGCATCAATTGTCGTCGGTAGAGGTAATAGTTTCATTCGGTTTTAGCAGCTCATAGTACACCACACAGCATAACCTTCTGGCCGTGAATATTCCACGCGGCCGTCGATGTTGGCCGAGGTTTAGCATTGTCGTAATGGACCCACTTTTCATCGCTAGTAACGATTCGATGCAAAAAACCCTTGTTTTTATGCCATTGGATTAGTTGTTCGCACGTGAAAAAACGACGGTCGACGTCTCGTGGCTTCAACTCATACGGCACAGAATGTCCTATTTTTCGGATCATCCCCATTGCTTGTAAACGATCGGATATGGTTTGCTGAGCTACTCCAAGTGTATCTGTATATACTTGTTGCGTTTGTGACGGATCTTGATCTAGTAAAGCCTCCAATTCTTCATCTTCAAACTTTTTTCGCACTTTGGTCCGGAACGTTCTTCGTTTTCCAAGTTAAAATTACCACTATTAAACCGTGCAAACCACGTCTGACGTTCGCTCAGTTGGAGTAGGTCACCATAAACTTCCACCAAAATGCGATGACTTTCAGCAGCTTTTCTCTTCATATCAAAGTAATGAAGTAACACTCAAGTAAATAACAACTATGTGGTTTACGCTTCAACTTTTTGACATATACTAAAAAAGACGCGCAATGACAGTAACTTTTCAACGAATATCTGAAAATTTGATTCACTGGAATAATAATCAAGTTACGCCATCTGTTGTAAAACCGAAGAAACTTACCGGTACACCTGAGTAGTAGTAATAACAACCCTGTCACCCAATACAGAGCATTGTCTTCCGTCTATAGCAATTTGGCCGTGCAACAAAGGTCAATGTTTTCCCTGGACTTACCTAAATTTCTTGATGCTCAGATTTCTCGAAATAAATTCACATTTTAGTCACAATCCAATGGAGCAATTTCTTCCTTTTGCTGCTGGCGATAATTATTTCAAATGTGATTCTTCGTTTTTATATGAAACCCAATGCCCGATCTTCTGGATCTTTTCCCTTGACCTTTAAACACATGGAGAAGGCTTCTTGGATCAGATTTAATTGATCCACCGTCCTCAACCTTTGTCGGAGGTTTCCCACACTCTTCGTTTCTCGGGTTAAAATTATAAAAAATTTTGGTCCTCTCAAAGCACTGCGATTTTCCAAGAATATGTTCACCGTAAAAAAAATATATCTAACCCATACGTGTTCGCGACCGACAGCCCGAATGTTGAGCAAGTATCCCTATTTCCATCCCTTTCCTTTTTCCCATCCAAACCTTTCTCTCCTTCCCGCCGTCGGAAGCGACGGAGTCTCGCACGCAAACCTGTGTTCCACAGATTGCCCGGTTAGGATACGATCCTTTAGTAAGATGAGCTTTAGCGAGCGTCGGACGGCATACGTTTGCCTGATACATTACGTTTCCCCGGCGCAAAATCATAACTCGTATACTCGCGCACAGTATCACAGACCGTTTTATACCCATGATGTGCCACTATATTTCTAGCCTACTTCACTTTTTCTGAACGGTTGTTTCAGTTGCAGTTGTTCTCTGGTGCGATTCCGGTAACCATGTTATGAACATGTGATCGAGCGAAACAAGAGACACATGGCCAATAGGCACGCATTAAAGCTTTTCGCATACTTTGCCACATACACGACCCAAACCGAGAAGGATATAGATTCGCGTTCATGCTCTCCTTTTTACTCTTAGGAAACACTTTGCAATTTAATTTCATAAAGAGGTGTGATATATCACGCATTTATGGAACAGCACCAGTAGCTATGTGGATAGCGCGGTCGTGTAAAACGGCTTGGCATTCAAGTTGGCCTTGGTTCGATCCTCGCTGACATCGTTTGGATTTTTTTGGGTACAATCCCAAGCTAATGTTCAGTCTGAGAGGAAGAGATGTCTGGTTCCATACATACAAACATTTTAAAGCTTTTGAAAATGGTGCGTTTATCCGTTCATTGGGTGTAGCCGGCCAAGCCTTTTTACCGTTGCGGACGTGTCTCGGCATATAACCTCTCAATTCTCGCGCGTCTGCTGGCGTACCATCGATCCGAATTGATATCAAGGGTCAACAACAATGGGTATCATAGTTGCGCAATTTTATTTTTTTGAATTATGATAATTGTCAATAAATAAGGTAGTTCCTCCAATATTGTCGTACATGTCGTACTACTAGTTGTCTAGTTGCCTCTCAATGAAATTAGAGACTGTCTTTGTTGGATTTTATGAAAAAGTTATTTGAATAAAGCTTTAGTTTTTATAACGCAAACGTGCGATCTGAATAGTTTCTTTGCTGCGACCTCCGACGCCTTTCGTCCACAGCGGCTCCGCCCGCAAAGGGATACATTCACCATCACTATGACAGAGATGTATCGAATGTATTTTTATATTGCGGCTGACAAACCTATCTTTTATTCTAGATATCCTTGAAATTCGTTGATTGTACTTTTCCTTTCATGATTCGATACAACGATTCGCATAGATCTTACACTTATGCTTAGATGATTGCGGATTGCACGAATTATTTCTGCAGACTGCAGACTCAGGGAAGCATTTTCAAGTTCGAGTTCTTATGCATCTAGTTTACGGGAGAACAATCTAAATATTATGTATCTTTACAGAAAATATATTTATTTACATAAAGACCTAAAGACTTACCGTGAACTATCGTGAGGGTCAAATCCATAACGTTTGTATTCGATAATACGTTGTGTCAGCTGTCGAATATGACATACGGTTGAAGCATAAATAAGTAGTTTTTCGCATTGTTGCATTTCCGAATAAGCATCATCTTTAAGAAATTTTCTTACCCTGCATTCTTGCACAGAAAAATGAATCGGAAACTCATAGTTTGTGTGTGAATTTCAGAGATTGAAAAAAGAAAGATGATGACTTCATAAACGAATGAAATCAGAATCCACTAAAAACAGTTCAAGTACGCTGAGTAAAAAGAATTTTCAACTGAAGATATTCTATGTAAATTTATATTGAATCCAATATTGGTACCGGCAGTTCTGCACAATTGCGCTGTCGGCTTAAGCATCATTTCCACGTGGGAGACTAAGCGCCGTTTTATTTCCCAATTTGGCAATGAGTCTCACTGATGGCGGTTTTGTCTACGCAAATCCAGTTCGCTTCGCAGTTTCATAAACATTGGTTATGCCGAATATCTCATCACTGGATTCAATACCTCACCTACCATGATTCCCAACCTAACCTGAAAAGAATCAAGCTTGACTTCCTCGAAAACGTCAATTCAACTTATAAAATATAACATAACGTTCAATAACTCTATATTCTTTTTTATTTTACTTCATATTAAGCCTTTGCGTTCGTATAAAATTTGGACATGAGTGTCGTACTGATCGAAATTACTCGACTTGAAAAAGCAGTGATGTATAACTTTTTGAGATTATATGCAATACTAGCTGACCCGGCAAACTTCGTCCCGCCCAAAATTTATTTTTCGTTATCCCATCCACGTTTTCTTACTAAGCGCACGTTCATGGGTCCAATCGCAGAACTGTTCATTGAGTGATCTTCTAATCTACCCTTTAAAATTATTTTTTACTATAAAATTTCAATACTTCTTCCAAAACTCGACGTTATGATATCAAATTATTTTCAGACACAATTCTCGCGCAAGATTTTTCATCCACTTGCAAATAACATTTTTGTTCGTTAAATGGAATAAATGTTTGATACAGAAAATGTGATACAATGAAGATAGTCGTAAATCGGACAATTTCTTTCTCGAGTTTTGCTCATTTTTATTTATATGGATAGAAGACGATAGAAGAGTGCGTTTTATCACATTAGAATCCATTTCCACTTTCGAACGAAGATCAATTTCATTACCGCAAACATCAAATGGACTAACAACACTTGTCAATATGTAATTGTAAAACACATGCGAATTGAATTTTTCGAATTTTCCCATTTTCCTTCAGTTTTCCCAAAATTTTCAATTGTCATGTTTGGTTGAAATATTTGTATTATTTTTATGGGACTCCTCTCCTTTCCAGAAACATTTCTCGTGCCCAAAAACCCTCACATCCGAAATTTGGCTCCATTTGCTTAGTTAGCTCTCGAGTTATGCAGAAGTTTGTGTTTCATTTTTATGGCAGCCCCCCTTTAGAAAGAGAGTGGACCTCCACATCCACACAACCTCCACATGTCAAATTTGGTTCCATTTGCTTGATTAGTTCTCGAGTTATTCAGAAATTTGTGTTTCATTTCCATTTTAACATGCGTATCGTTTATTGTATGTTTTTTTCCGAGTGTCTTGGCTAAATTCAGCCGCGGGTCACACCTAGCACCGTTGATGGCTTGTCGCCTCAATGAAATTAGAAGTGGTACTCGCGCTGTCGTTCATATACTCGTCCACGTTTACTTTCAAATGTGATCTTCTTTGATGAGGAAGAGATTCACCCTAGATGAGTCTGATTGCTTCATGCTTTTCAACTTTCGACTACGAACAAAGTAAAAGAAAGATGTTTTGGGGAATATTTACTCAAAGTGGGCTAGTTCATATAGTTTTTCCCCCAACACTAATGAACAGTCACGAGTTCATCGATGCACTTGAGACTCGTTTACAGGTGTTCTTGCAGAAAAAAAACGAGGGATTGTATCCGAGGCACAACCGTTTAGGACGTAGGACTACGCAATCTTTTTTTTTTAAATTTGTTGGTTTATCATTTCGAATATTATTAGCGAACACGTCGAAATTTCATAAATAACTCTTAAGTAAAAAGTTCCGAGGACCCTGAAAAGGTTTAATGGCCTGCATGGTTTTGTAGAATTATTTCGAGAAGCAACGATTCTTTCTTGCCTTTGCGAGAACAATACACTAATTGGTCGTATGTCGCAATTTATTTCTTTATATCAATGCACGCAATGCACTGAGTATTTCACGAGAGGCATCTTCCGTACATCAGCATTCAACAAACATCAAACACGTGTCTAACAGAAGCACACAGTTGCAGCGATAAAATGAAACATCGCGAAAGTGACCGTTTATGAAAAATCGTTTCTCGACTCTCGGTCAAAATCATCAACAAAACTAGGAGCTTGTTGCATCAGAACAGAACCGATGCGCACGATAGCAAATATGAATGGCAACTAAAAGTATCGTAGGTGTGCTTTTCACATGTACAGGAGATGAACAAATTCTAAGTTTCGCGCAACGAAAACAAGCAACACACACAAAGCCAAACACTGATGGCTAGAGGCGACCTATAATCATTTGCACTCTTCTCTTTTTTCGCCTGCTTTGTCATGGTTCGGATGATTGTGTTAATTGCAATGTCAGATGCACTTCATGTGAAATATTCGCTAGCTCAAGGGGAAACATAAAACACAAAACGAGCAGAATAAGCGATTTTTGCTGTTTCGGGCACAGAAAGTTTCTGAGAATTTTCCTCAGAGGAGGTGCAATACCTATACGCTATCGACAGCCTACATACTATGCAAGAGTGGAATTTGCTTCGCAAATATTCTCTTTTCACAATTTCCCTTCGTTGTTCCTATTCTAGCGGCTGTATAAGTTGCCCGTTATCGACAGCTCTGTTCGGGAATACACACAAATGGACAGAACAAATGTATGGTGAAGTGGGAATACTTCCAATTTTCATCAATTTAAAGGATTGTAATGTATAGCATATAAAACAAATCTTAAAAAACAGGAAGTGGGTTATATCTATGGAACCGCAAGGGTGACGTAGGACTATCGTTGATTTAGAGATCATTTGTTTGAAGTTGAATCTGAATTCATTCTGAATAAATGAAAATTTGGAGAACTTCGAAAACGAGAGCGAGGCACAAGGTTTTATGCATCCAATATTGGATACGGAAAAATTCTACTGATGGGGAAGATTAATCTTCAGAAGCTATCCTGTTAATTGCGATTGATTGAAAAATCACAAAACCAACACCATTCATCCGCGCTTTCATGATAAATGAAGAGCTTCACCACAACAGCGAAAACATGCTCCAATCGCTGTTCAATTAGAACTGAGTGGATTTCCGAGCGGCGCTCGCTTATATACCGATTGGTGATTTCAATAGCCTGTTTTGAAAGCAAATTTAAGACTATTGAAAGAAGTTTTTGGATCAGAAAGTAACAAGTATAGAACGCGTAGACATTTTATCTTTCGAATGAAGTGTTTATCATACCATTTCGTTCAGTTGTTTAGGAGCTATTAACACTCAAAATCTCGGTCTCCGGCGTAACGCTTTCGTTTTCGAAACTTTGATTTTACACCCCGGTATAGAAATGAAAGACGTAGTCCTACGTCAAAATTTTCGATTCGATTGGTATGCAAATCGTTAAAATCCGTTCAGCAAAAATAGTTATTAACGTTAACTTTATTTCATAAAAACGTGACCTGTTTTCTGATTTGGCACCCTCAATGTAAGACTTGGTCCTACGTCAAAAAATCACCGTTAAGATTGGGTAATCCAACGAACATTTTTTGTTATATCCACTGTCTCCGGTTTCAATTATACTTTCACGTCGTCCAATGAATATTTTGAGGGTTAGAGTCACTGATAAGCGTCTAAAATAAAACCTGACCTGAATGAAGTTATAATGAATGCCTGTATGTATTTCAACGTTTTTGATTTGGTTGAAAGGTCAACGCTTCCTACAAATAACATTTATTTGGAATCAGATATTAAAACCAAATAATTAAATAAGACACTGTTTCAATTTCTACGATTTTTTTTTTGTGGTGATTTACGGGCTGTCATATTTTTCCGAGACTGACCCGCAACAAAGTTTGATCAAGATCAGGTAAGAATGCTAAGATCATTGGCATTTTGGGAAGTGCTTCCGATTTCAATTGCTTTTTTTATAGCTTCTTCTTCGATTGATCTGGATGTTCGGAGGAAGTCTCCACCATCCATATTTGTATCGTCTCGCTTTTCACATAGAGCACCATTTACATCAGTATTCGGAAGCGTTTGTATTCAGTCGGTACTGATAAGATAAAAAACAAACTCTGCTTCGAACCAAACTAATATGTATACCCCGCGCTATCAATTCATTGTAACGAGAACTCGCTGTACGCAAATCAGTCATCAATTGGCCATAGAAACGAAAGGAAATCATTCGTAAAGCAATATAGATGATGGCAGCTGTGCAAAATGTGATCGTTAGAAAAACCATCAAAGAAGATTTAAGGTCCATACTCGAGATGATACAAGTAACGTGGTGAAGTTCATGAATATAAAAAAACAGTAATTAATGGTCTTCTGAACACAAGGAACTGGCGAACTATGAGGCAATGCCCGATGGCCCTAAGCTAACGGTGCAGGACCTGGAGCGGGACGGCGGATACAGCGAAGACTCAACTGCCGCGCCAGTATTCACAAGCTTCGTGCTCGAAGCTACGGAACGAATCCAGACCGAGGATAATAAAGAAAAATTAACATCATCCACATCTAATGGTGACCTTTCGACCCGGTGAGACGTTGTTTATAAATATATAAATCTTCAATTTCAACATGCAACGGCGTGTAATGAGCCGCTGCTAGAGGAGCACAAAATGGGCTGATAAGAGGCAGTCATCCCTCCGCTGCTTTGGCCAGCAATAATGTCTTATTATTCAGCAGCGTTTTATTTGTTTTCTACACTCTCATTTCCATGCCTTGCTCCGTTGCCCCGGACGCTCGGATGTTTACCGTAGTGTACGAATTATTGTCATGTATTTTTTTCCATAGCATAAAATTCTCAGGATCAATTACTTATCATCTAATACTCACAAGGTCAAATTTGACTTCAAAATAACACCCATATGCAATATTTCCCAACTATTTCATAGTGACTAAATCCAATACAAATTTGATCATCTTAGCCAAAGAGTTCGCTTTCTCTTTAACTAGAATTGTGCAATGGGCTAAAATCCAGGCTAATGTAATCCTGTAAGATTCTCTCGACTAGACTACCCATAAGTTGTTTTATTCTCGTAAGAAATAGTTTTGCAGGTTTTATCGATCGAGTAGCTCCTATTGATCTGATCAATCGGCAAGGATTCAATTTTCCCCAGAGCGCGATATGTTGCAACCAGTTCCGCAACATAAAAGAGCAGGGATTGCTCACTCTATAAAAGTTCCTGAAATATTGTAGCCGAGACATGATTCTATTGGTGCTGAGCATTCTTTGAGCCGGGAAAGAAGCAAGTCACGCAGTGCTTAAAGTTAGGTGGCGAATTGTCGAGATGAATTTTCTAACAGACTACGTTATTGACTCTTCCACATAGAATTTGGTGAAGAATTCTAAGATCATAAACATAGTTTTGGCTCATGAGCATGACCCGCTAGTCCAAGTCCACTGACACGTATGGTCATTTCATTATGAATTCATAGATATAATTCCTCAGATAAACTCTCATCGACTTTCTCTCTTTTCAAGGAGAAAACGAAGTTGTTATGAAATACACTTCCGTAATTTTATTTTATATTGATGTAGTTATAAGCTTAAGTTATAATTCTAGTATAGAAATTTGAAAAAAAATCAAAATTTTTTTCCTTCATATTTCTGTAGTTTAGGTATTCAAGAACATACTATAGAAAGGACTTATTGGAAATTCTACTATTTACCGAGTTAGAACTATTTTAGTGATGCGGTATTTAACCTGGTACGACCATAACAATGAACTTCAAACGTGTTTTTCTCGAAACTTGTTTTTTCAAACTGGCGTACACGTTATTTCAAGTTCTGCTGAACCGATTCATGTCGAATTTATATGGATACAATCTGCAGGCATCTCTCTATCGCATAAACCTCTGAAAATGATATTTTCTTAATTTTACTATTTTAAAAAAATCTGGAAACGTAAGAAAAAACGTTTCAAACCGCATTTTGTTTTTAAAACGGCCGTCATTTTGTCAAAAAAGATGTGTTTGACTTGTCCGAGGTACATGCGATAGCGGCATCTTTACTGATTCAGAATCAGTTCGATTTTTTTTTGTTTCAGATAATCAGAAGGGCTGGAATCGTGTACGCCATGGCACAACTTTTTTTTAACCCTTTCACTTCATCAGCTCTTAACTATTCTTCAACCTCTAGACCTCTGGCAAATGAGCGACTGTACACGTAAACACAGAAATTCGTACTTTCGTCCTCTCCGCTCCTCTATTTGCCCACTGCCAACTATTCTAGTTACTAGATTTTTTTTCTCCGTTCAATTTTTGTTTTATTATTAAAAGATAGATGAACAAATAATGATATAATGAATATTCTTCGTGTTATTTTTATGGAGCTTGGAAAAAGTCTGAAATTCTTGTCTCTGCACTAGAATACCTCCTTAAGACATATGAATTTAAATATAATGATAGATGATAGATTTCGCATTGAATTAAAATATCAATTATTCATCACATTTTATAAGAACCATTCGCCTGCCCGCATGCGAACCCCGACGGTAATCTTGAACCTCTAGACCTCTGACAAATGAGCGACTGTACACGTAAACACAGAAATTCGTACTTTCGTCCTCTCCGCGCCTCTGTTTGCCCACTGCCAACAGAGTAAACCTCTGACTCGATAGAGAGTGTCCAGCGGTTGGAAAGCCACACAGCTGGTGATAACAAATATTGTACGAGCTTCGAGCAGTAGAAATGTAGCGAGCATAGCCTCATCAAACTCCGCTTATCTTATCACTAAACATATTTAAACATACGAGTATTCTCATTATACTCATATTCTTGCTCCTCTTTCATCGCCTCTTCAGAACCCCGAACGCAATCAGAACAAATTTATGTCCATATTTTTCTGTTTAATTACGCTCATAAGGATCTTTCTCTTTCTTCTTCTTTACAGCACCAAATTGATTGGCTATGTGATATTCTTCTACTCATACTCAACATGGCAGGGTAAAGCCCTCTTCCTAGAAGACATCTATATAAGACCAGATTATCGCAAAAAGGGTTACGGCGATCTGCTGTTCAAAGAGCTCGCCAAACACGCCCGGGACAGTGGCTGTGTGCGGATTGATTTTCACGTGCTTGCCTGGAATCCGGCTAAAGAGTTCTACAAACGTTTGGGCGCCGAGAATCTGACCGCTGGCGAGCAATGGGAACTATACCGGTTGACTTACGACAAGTTCGCCGATCTATGTGAAGATTAGTAGTTGATGTGTTTCGATACAACCTATCTGAATAATTAATAGACTGCGATTCCCGATAATAATTGAATCGTTTTTTTTAGAAACCCCATAAACGCCACTTTTATCATATTTTACTTTTTAGCAGTTTTTGAGTCCTCGAGAGACTATCAAAATTTCAGAAAAAGTTAGTTCTACGATCTCCTCAAGTCGGGGTTGCAATTATTCGTTTATTTGAGAAAGTCCATGATTCTAATTATCTCCACGGGTAACGCTGCGATAGATATACAATTTCATTCATTGTTTACATCCGTGCCGTAAGAAGTATGCGCTATTCAATTTAATCAGAATCTCTTCTGATTTGGATTGAGGCCCAGACATGACCAAGAAATGTAAGCGTGGTGTTCGGCGAACAGCAGAATACAAAACGGAAGTCATAAAAAGAACAAGAGCCAATGGAACAGTATACAAAAATAGGAGGGGAAAGGATGCTCCAGTTGTGAAAGTAGGAGCGGATTGCTCCTGTAGATAGGTTTCCTTGGTTTGTATTTTCAACCTGACTGATACTTGAAAATTTGATCAATAGCAAACGTCATCGGAAGGCAAATATCTCGGATGGATTAGGTAAACCATTCAGAGAATTCATTCAGAGAACCATTTCTTATGGGTAAAATGTCCCGACATTAGTCTAACGATTTGAGAGGCAAATCATATCTCGGAAACCCCAAGCTGAGAACCGGAAACCCCGTAAAAGTATCCAACTACTCCACCGTCGAGAGAATTATGAGGAACTACGCGAGAAAACAACTACAGGTCGAACTCGATTATCCGGAATTTTAGACTCGATTATCCAGAGTATTTTATTTTTGATTTTTGGAAATTTTGAATAATTTGAATAGGCAATATGGATATCAAATGAAAGGGCTTGACTAATAGAACCCAGTTATTTATTAAAAATGCAAATCCAAAATGACACAAGATGGCGCCATATTTTTTTTTCACAACCCCATTAATATGGGTATCAGATGAAATGGATTGACTAATAGAACACAGTTATGCAAATCCAAAACGGCCACCACCACAAAATGGCGCCATATTTTTTCCAAAGCCCCATCCGTATGGGTATCAAATAAAAGTGCTCGAATGCTAGAACACAGTACAGATCATGAAAAATCAAAATCCAAGATGGCCGCAGTTCCCAAATAAACAATTACTTTTTAATGGTTTCATTCAGATTGCCCTGTTTGTATGTATGTTTGAGTGTTTGTGGGGTTGTCCCACATTAATTGAAATTTGACCACGTTCCTGTTCACTGATTGATCTGAAATTTGAAACATACCTTTAATTCTACTGTCATTACAAAACTGCGTATACTATGATCTTGAAAAATTCAATTTGGCCGCTAAAAAATGACTGAATGGCTTGACTTGGAGAATACACTACATTATGAACAACATAAATTCGAAAAGGTCGCCGCCACAAAATGGGCGACTATATGTTTTTTGCAATCCCCTCAATGTTGGTATCAAACGAAATTATTTGACTAATAGAATCAAAATCATCAAAATATTCTGGAGAAAACTGGGTAAGAAATAAAAATAAAAAAAATATTTGAATGATTTTATTGTACAAAATTATGCTAATATATCCCTTTTGTTTATTTTAGGCTCATTAGCATTTTAGCTGTAACAGAGCCGAATTTTAATCGTGTACATGTCACATGTTTATCATATCTATAATTAGCACATTACACAGTTGCCATTTTTCGGCGTTAGACTATTCCCTACTATACCATTGCATATGGTACACATTTACACAGTAGCCATTTAGGCGTAAGAGTTTTCTATCTGTTCATCCATTATCCAGTTAGACCGGACAGCGGAGACAGTTGTTGATAATTGTTGAGTTATTTATAGAACAGCAGCCCGATGTTTCTTGCAGAGCAGAGCAGTTGTATGGATGAATCGATCTTATTTCGACCGTGGATCGATCTCCATCGCTGATGATTGTTGCGTGGACGTAGTTATTCTGTAACAACACAAAGATGGTCAATGAGGGCCCTGAGTTTTGAACTCACGATCGATCGCTTACTAAGCGAACGCGCAACCAATGTGGTTACGGAGACCCCCTAAAAAAATTATGTTAATGATACAGATAATTTACTAAAAACTAGAAAATAAAATAAATAAAAAAAACTTTTTAAGTTAAACAGTTTAATGTACTAAAAGCTAGAAAATAATTAGGCAAGTAGCAGCTAGTAGTTATCTCATCCGTTCCTTCATTAATCTAGGGCAATGATGATTTTAAAATCGCGTGGTATATGATGATACAACTAACTGTGGATAATGGAAATTCAACGTTTATTTCTTACCTAATTTTTTTCGAATATTAGTCAAATCATTTCATTTGTTACCGATATTGAGGGGATTGCAAAAAATACATAATCGACCATTTAGTGGCGGTGACTTTTTTGAATTTATGTTTTTATTATGTTTTGTGTTCTCCAATTCAAGCCATTCAGCCATTTTTAGCGACGGCCAAATTGAATTTTTCAAGATCATGGAATACGCAGTTTTATAATGACATTAGAACTAAAGGTGTCTTCCAAATTTCTGAAACAATCAATCAGGAACGAGGTCAATTTTCTGTTAATGTGGGACAATCCTACAAAAATTCAAATATACTACAGTCTCCCTTACTCGATATCCAAGGGGACCATCGAGTTAAGGAGGTATCGAGATACAGAACATTTTTTCATAATTTTGTTTATGTCATAAATTGTCATATATTAGGGTAAGTGTGCCAATTATGTTATGAATTTGAATTTTTGATTCATTGCCTCAAAGTGAGAAAACACCTTTCTCACATAAAAAATATTTTTTCCAGAATCTCTCGGGAGGTGATAGACGGTTATATTTCACGAAAAAATCCTTCTACGCATATGTTCGAATTTCAACGATGACAGAGCTATAAAACAACGATGACAGAGTTATAAAACAATACCGGTATATCTGAAGGGTCTCTCTCAAAAAGCATTAAGGCCATCCAGGCCTTGGTGTCGCTCTCGTATACCACTGGTAATGGCTTCTTCGTGGGTTTTTACTCTTTCCATTGACCATCAACGGTAGTTTATCGCTTCCGTCCATGTTGGTTGTGCTTTTATGTTGAGAATTCCCAGTTTCTGGACAAATTTGCAAGTCATATTCCGAAGAATAAAACCTGAGAAAGGTAAATTATTCTCTCTAGCTTGATAAGACTAAGAATCCATTGACCGCTCCAGCTTTTCAGTGACCAACCGTTCACCTTAGTGAACTAGTTTGTTTGAACAGTTCACTCACTCTCTCGTACATTAGAGGGATATGCCAAAGCAAGTATAAAAAAGTGTGAGATGTTATGTAGGACTGTTCTGTTCATTCATAAAATGCTTTTTGTTAGCTAATAATTATAAGTCCGAATTTCGTTAACAATATTTTAGCAGAATAGAAAATCAAACTGTGATTTTGAAATTTTGATTTAGTTTGAGCCGTGATCAATTTTTTCAGCACAAACTAGCGTTGCGCTGCTTTTCTTACGATGTTTTTCAATAACTGCTATAGCAAAACTATGCCAAAACGCGAACGACTTTTTCGAAATTATCGAGCACAATATGATATAATATAAAAACAATTCATATCAGCGACTCAAAAAGACTGTCTGAATCGTTTCGCTTTTAACTGTATATTTTGTTGAGGTAGATTTGCATATCTTATTGAAATATTTACCCTCAACTATGAATATGACTATGAACTGTATGCACAGCAGGGTTGCCATAATAAAATATGTGTTTTTGGTCTCAAAAAATCTTTTTATCTGTGTTTTTTCTCAGAAAATCTGTATCGAAATCTGTATATGTTTTAAAACATATGTTCATACATTCATACATACATACATTGTTCAGTAATTAGGAGAAAGGGGGGCAGTTTCGGACAACTTGTAAAAATTAAGTGGTATAATTTTCAACCAAATTAAAAATATAAGTAAGTCAACAACCCTTCCATCAACAGCTGTCATATGGTTTGACATCTCCTGGTCGTTTATTACTTACGAAAACAACACAGGGCCCTTTTTCATACACGTTTCGAAACTTTTGAGCTTGAAGTTGTAACTATTTCCTGCGTGAACGATTTAGAAATTTAACCCTCCTATACTCGCGCATACGGTCTGACAGACCGAGAATCAATGAATTGGCTGAACTGAATAACTATTGAAACCGAATGAACTTAAAGAAAAAAAAAATTTTTTTGAGTTTTTTCATTCAATTATATCCTTTCTTTAAATAAATATCAATAACGCCTAAAACTACACAATAGAAATATTACAGAAACATGCACAGTATTTGAGTATACAAGTTACGATTTTACGCGCGAGTACAGGTACACCACCTCAGGTAGTAACTAATATGAAATGAAAAAAAGTGCGTACATCGGGGAAATAAAAGTTTATTTTTTTATCTAATAAAATTATGATTTGTCTTCGGATGGTGGTGGGGCACATTCGAACACTGCTTAATACCTCATAAAATTTGTGTCTGATTGTTGTTTACTAACAAACAATAATTTAGTCTGATTCTCAGACCTAATGATGGTTCGAAACTACAAAAAAGAAAACCGAAAGAACCAGAACCAGAAAACTGTTTCTCAATGTTCTGGAACATTTGAAAAAGCTAGCAAAAAGCAACGTAAATGAATCAATTTCAAAAAATTAAAAATCGACCAAAAAGTCATTGCACTTTGGAAACAATTAAATATTTCCGAGAAAATTGCACAATTCATGTATCCTTTCCGCCTCATGTCACAAATCGCTTACAACCTCTGGATGTTTCAGTTATGGGCCCTTTCAAGCAAAAGCTCTCAGTTTCCCAGAACGATTGAAAAAACTATTTCTATACACCACCCTTCAGGTATAGTTGCATCGGCTTATAATGCTTCTTTCAGTATGGGCTCAAATGATTTCACCTACTGGAGCGGAGGTAGCAACTGACTCATCGGGTACTACAACAATGCTGCAAAACATTGCGCCTACAGCACAGATAGATTTTACTTTGGCAACTTTGACACCCCCCCCCCCCCCCTCCTTAGAGATGAACCAGCCTTTGGCTGAAAATCTCTTTAATAAAGAAAGAAAAAAAAAAAAAAAACTTTGTCCCCGGAAAATGTTGAACCTTCGGAAAAACCACGCGGAAAACCACCACTCGAAAACGGAAGAAAGCAAACTCACGGATTTTTACTGACCATCAAGCAGTAAGCAAGCAAGCAGTTTCCTTTCAGACAAATAGGGAAAAAGGGGGGAATTTGGACCACCTAAGCAAATCGCCTAATATTTCCAAACCAATACGGTCTAAATAAAAAATGTCACATGGTATACTAAGATACACTTGTTTTCTCCCAATCAAAAATGTTCAATCATTACATCAAGCTTTAAACTACCAAATATATCATAAAATAAAAGAGATGATTTTTGGACATTAAAATTTGATGCGGGGTGATTTGGTCCAGTGTGTGTTTCATCGAAAAAAAAACATACTTATGTTTATGTAAAGTATTTTGGAATAATGTTATCAAACTTAATGTTATCAGCTTACAGTTTCGCTGCATCAATTTGTTCCTCTTCTGTGCGCGAACAGAATTTTACTGCATAGTACACGAAAAGTTTGTTTAATCAGCGGAAAAAAACCTTAAAACCACGATCGGAAAACTCACATTTTAACAATCAAAGTGCTTGCAGTGTTCATGCTACTATTTCCTTCCACCTGTCAAATTTTACCACAGTTTTTTTACGTTAGTAACATACGATTCAACAATAAAAGAAGATGACATTATAAAAAATCCAAGTTCAGCCGTACTTTTTGAGATAATGGGGTGGTCCAAATCACCCCGTATGTCCAACTCGCCCCGTGTTACCCTACTGATAAACATAAAAATGCAGAATATGCTGGAAATAAGAGGAAACGGAAGTAATTGTTGATAAACATAAAATTTGTCCGAAAGTGCCCCAGGAAAGTCCGAAACTGCCCCCCACATGGAGCACATTCCGACAAAAAGGCAATTTTCAAAATTTCTAATAAACCATTCGTAATCGCATCAACGCACACCTCTAACACGCTCATATGATACATTGATGTCCAAATGACAACCAGGATGAATTCAGGATTTTTTTTAAGTTTACAAAAAATATTAAAAATCAAGGAAAAAAAAGTGTCCGAATGTGCCCCCCCCCCCTCTACTTTCACGAAGTTTACAAAAAATAAAGGAACCTTGTTCATCTTTCATAATCTCACAAAGTTAAACATCATTGCTTCATCATGTAAAAAATTGCGACCAGTAGGGGAAAAGGGGGGTATTTGGACCACTTAAGCAAAACGCCTAATATTTCCAAACCAATACGGTCTAAATAAAAAATGTCACTTTGTATACTAAGCTACATTTGTTTTCTCTCCATCTATAATGTTTAATCATTATATCAAGCTTTAAACTATGATTTTTGGTCATTAAATTATGATGCGGGGTAATTTGGACCATCTGTGGGGTGATTTGGTCCAATGTGTGTTTCATAGAAAAAAACATACTTATGTTTATGTAAAGTATTTTGGAATAATGTTACAACCAGTAACAGTGTTCTGGGATCGATACCAGATGTCTTGCCCAGATTCCAGACAAGAAAAATTGGATTGAGACCATCTCGAATTCTGCATGGATTTTTTCATTGTTGTTCGAGCATTTTCAAACACTTTCGATGCTTGGTCAAAGAAAATCCGTTCTTGATGGCCTGCTTTGCTCTTTCAAGCTCCTCCTTCTTCCAACGTTGTCTGCTCATCCTCTTTTGGTAATTCAGCGGCATCTGGAATCAATTAGACTAAAGAAAAACCTCAAATCTGTAGGACCAATTCACCCCACAAAAACGTGTCCATGTCACCCCACACAACATGCAAAAATTAAAATGCAATTAAATTCATTTTTTGTTATCAAACTTACAGTTTCGCTGCATCAAATTGTTCCTCTTCTGTAGGCGAACAGAACTTTACTGCACAATACACGAAAAGTTTGTTTAATCAGCGGGAAAAACCTTAAAACTACGATCGGAAAATTCACATTTTTTGACAATCAAAGTGCTTGATGTGTTCATGCTACAATTTCCTTCCACCTGTCGAATTTTACCAACGTTAGTTACATACGGTTCATTAATAAAAGAAGATGATATTATAAAAAATCCAAGTTGAGCCGTACTTTTTGAGATAATGGGGTGGTCCAAATTACCCCGTATATCCAACTCACCCCGTGTTACCCTACACATGTCGAAATTTAATTCGACCGCAAAGGGATTAATAAGTACAATCTTGGAACATAATCTTAGGTTAAGTATCATTCATTGACATTGTTATGATAAATTTGACGATGTTTATGGTACCCACCTAAAAAATGTATTCACTGTGCTTTATTAGAAAAAAGATAAACAGTGTTATTTATTTATTGAAAGTCTTAGATTAAACATGAGAAAGCAGTACTATACGCTACATATGAATGCCGAAATGACTCTCATTCAGGCTGATTCGAATGCTATATGAATTAAATTGGTAAGTTGTTAAAAAATATTATTGAGATCAAGCCATAACTAGTATTGGATCGTTCTTTTGAAAAATCTGTAAATCTGTATGAAAACCAAGAAAATCTGTAATCTGTATATACAGATTCTTGGTTTCCACAAGTTTTAAAAATCTGTATAAATACAGATTATTCTGTAGATATGGTAACCCTGATGCCCAGTTCAGCCAGCGGTCAGAATTTTATACACAGTTCCGACAGCGGTCATCATACACAGTTCGTTCTGAACTGGTTCTGAACTGTATACACAGTTCATCGTTCACCGCACACAGTTTGTTCTAAACTGAACTGAATACACAGTTCAGCCAGCGGTCTTCTTACACAATTCGTTCTGAACTGGGTAAGCAGTTTTTGTTCGTTTTTTTATGATTCGATTATCCGGAAGATTCGATTATCTGGAGTGAAAAAAAAATCAATACTCCGGATAATCGAGTCCGACCTGTACTACTTTGGAAAGCAGAGGCCAAAAAATCTTCTTTAAGTTTTCGCATTTCAATCAGTTTCCTCACTAGTAAAACATTAAGGACATGGTGGTGGAAAAAAAATCCAAATTCTACAACAGCAGCACTTTTTCGCCTCTGAAATCGAAACCATTGAGTCTCCCTGCCAATCCTACATAACCAGATGGAAAAGTTCCGATCAACATAAATAAAATCGAGGACATCAGGGAGTTGAATTCCCGTATTCCGGATGCTATCGGAATAATAATCGAATCACATTCACATGCCCCGTAACCTTTCCTTGCAGCTGCAAGAAAAATCATTTACGTATTGCTTGACTGTAAAATCTGGCATTAGTGCAGACAAAGTCTGGCAATAGCTCAGGTGGTAAGCCCGTCGGTTTTCCGAACCGAGGGTTGGGGATTCGAATTCCGCCACTGTTCAAGGTTGACAATTCGTTCGACAACCCCCTTGAGCAAAATAAGCATATCGTCACACAATGTATGGTTGGATACTGGAAAGGCATAGTTAGCCTCAATTAAAAACTGTGGAAGCAATGCAGAGCATAACTTATAAACCCCATTCTAACTTGGTATAACATTATGAACATGAAAATAAAAATATTGTTTCCCCTTTTTTACCAAAAATAACTTTTTTCAAAAAATCATAACTTTTGAACTACTAGACCGACTCTGATGATCGACATTTGGAGCCAATGCCAATGGAGCTAGTCTTTTTTGAAAAAAATATTAAACCTGCGAAAAAAAGGGTTCTTGTTACATAGACCTAGTTTGTTCGCATAGAAATAGTGAACAAAGACTGAAAACATGGTAATTTTGAAAAAAAATAACTCAAAAAAAACCTCTATGATTTTTGGATTTGTTATATTAACACATTAAGGACCGCACGTTTTGGGGATTCCACAAATGAGATAGTTTCCTTCGGTGTGGATGAGACGAAGGCGAGCCATCGGTAAGCCTTGTTGGATTCTTGGCAGACCAAGGATTTAACCATCAAGTGTAGAAAACACGGGTTATTTCGTGATCCGCGTGACAAGAAAACTCGTGAGCGGTCCGCAATGTGTTAAGGGAAGACCCAGGTCTGGAAGGTCGAAAAAAACGATTTTTTATTTTTGCATTTTTGGGGAGCTTATGGCCTTAAAAATGTTGTCCTAAGTGGATTTTTCGATATTTGATTTCGTTATAAAGTTACAGTTACAGTACGAATTTCCAAACGCGTATTTCTCGAAACCGTGTTTATTCAACTGGTGGTATCGATATCTCAGCATCTACTTGACCGATTTGGCTGAAATTTTTTATCAGCATGTAAAAATGAATTATCCTAAGCTTTACACAGTCGTTTTTGATATCTCATTTTTTTGATTTTTTATGAACTTCTAAAACTGCGATTTTTCATGAAAAATAACTCATTTTTAACAAAAATGCCCGCCGTTTTGGCAATTTTTCGAATTTTCAAAAACTTCTATGTAACGCTTTAGGTATTGTCCTAAAGTGTCGAAACATACGTGGAATTCGTTCTGCGACACCTCGTTGCTTCAAACCCGATACCACCAACAAGGTACCAATTTTCAGACAACATCTACACATCAATCTGTCGACAGCGTAATAACCATTATTCGTGCACTCAAAAAATGGAAAATACATCTTCAAATATACCTTAAACAATATATCCGAACACTTCACTTTATTCCTAACATCCGGAAAAAAATCTCGAAAATTCATAATTTTCCGACCTTCCAAACAGAGGTCTCCCCTTAAAAAACCTCAGCTTTCGAGGAAAAATAAAAAAAAATATCTATATCTCTCTCCTTCTATCTTTAACTGAGTAAACTACAAAAAATAAATACAATTAATTATTACGAAACAAAAACCAAATTTTCTGCATGTGTGATATTTTAATTAGCTAATTGGCTTTAATTTGATATGTCGATTATCTGAATCGGCTAGGTGGTTCAAAAGTTATGAATTTTTGAAAACAAGTATTTTTGGAACAAAGGTGAAAAAATTTATTTTTCGAACCATTCTAAAATTCAAACTTTCTGTTGAATAACTTTCTTAAATTAGAGTAAAACGGAATTCGGATTACGTAGATGTGTTCTCTGGTGGCCCCGTGGCCGAGTGGTTAGCGTCAAACCTAACATGCCGGGGGTTCGGGTTCGATTCCCGTTCTGGTCGGGGAAATTTTTCTTCAAAGAAATTTCCTCTGACTTGCACTGTGGTCACGCGTATTCTCTAGAGCTTGCCACTCAGAGTACATTCAAGGCGTGTTATTTGGCATAGAAATCTCAACTAAGTACTAATGAAAATGACGCAAGTAATACTACGTTGAGACGGCGGAGTTCCTCTAGGAACGTTAGTGCCATATAAGAAGAAGAAGAAGAAGATGTGTTCTCTAATGATGAACTAACGAGTGTTCAGGGAATTGTTGAATAATATTAATTTTTCGCTGAACTGCGATTAAATGAAAGTTGATCCAATCTCACCCCTTAGAGGGGGTGACAATGGGTCAAAGTAATGAATATTACTTTATATGAAAAATTATGTTTTGGAAATCAATTTCTCAATAATTACAAGATAATTTGACAACATGTAAGTGTCTTGAATGATTATTTGGGTTACGAAAATAGTGTCAATCCACCTAGAAGTGCGATGGAAATGTTTATATATGAAGATTTTTCTTAAATCTGCCGTCTACGATGTTTTCTGCCGTGATGCTGGTTCCTGGAAGGATATCAAACTTCTTTAGCTACTTTCGCTTCCTACTTATTGACCGGAAAACTTGCTCATGATGTGAGATCTCAATGGTCTACTGGTTAGCGTGGTGCTCGCCAAGATGGGAGCTTCGGGTTCGATTCCCGTTCGTGTCAGAAATTCTATCGACAAATGTAGTTTTTCTGGCTTGCACTGGTGCACGTGAACATTGTCTAGGGTGCGATGGGAAAAGCAAATGGCCATTGCCAGTCTCCTAAAAAAGCTACAAAAACCCGGAAGCAGCGCACCACAAAAACACCAAGCAATGAAATGATACACAAGACATTGTGAATTAGGCCATGTTGTAAAAACGTTAAGCCAAAATAAATAAATGGTCATTTCCGTGTGCCGTTCTCATTAACTAGCTCTCGTTTCTAATTGAGGAATTCCTCATAATTGTCCTTATTTTTTTTCTGGTGAACTTGAAACATGTGAGATGCTCTTTAGTAGCGACTTCACAGTAATCTGATAAATGACCCAAGTTGCTCCTTTGACTGTCCTTAAGGCTTTCAATTAGCGGCTTCAGCAAACCTGGAAATTCAAGTAGATTCGACGCCTAATAGTAGACAACCTATATGGAATCAGATAGTCTATGACGACCCAATATTTCAATTATGATGCGGCGGGAATTGTCGTAAATCCAGAGCATATCTACAAAGGAGTCCTCTGATTTTGTTTTCCCGTATGGCTACGTTATTCATTTCTTTACCAGAGTGTTAGTTTTTTTTTAGTTCAAAATAGCACTTTATTCAAGATAGATTACAACAAATTATACGCTTCCAGTGAGAACAAATCTCTTTGAAGGAAGCATACTATCGTATTCTAAAGTTGATTCAAAAACTAATTCATAACACAATTTCAACTGTTTCCAAGATTTATGTTTAAAATGACAAACTATGAGACTATGGTCGGTCAAAAAGATGATAATGAGGGAGGATGACTTGGCGTATCGGTTAACAGCTACGGATGTGCGGTTTTCATAAGCAGGAAGTGATTGCATTTGAGATGTTTCCTGGCAAAGATGGGAGTTCCGCTTGGCCTTCGCGCCAGGAAGCAGTACAACCGACAGATGTCCATAACGTATAAAGGGCGGGATTGTATCACGAAGATGCAAGATGCTGATGACCTAGTTGCAGGTTGGGCGGTGTCCGCCGCATAGAAGAGGCATGATCAAGGATGGAAGTCTTCAATCGTGTTCGTTGTCCGCGTGAAGAATTTCTCAGGCAGGACTTAAATATTTGACGAATGATGTACATTGCGTGGACGAGGCATGATCGAGGAGTTCTAGAACTGTTTAGGTTACATTAGGCGCATAGTATCACTGGCTTCGGCCAGACATATACCAGTATTTTACCTTATAAAATCTGTTTTCCGCTTGGCGTCGGGATGCTACTCCAGGGACCGTTAAGTTTCCCGCTTGTTCGCTGCGTCAGGATACTTAGTTGAAAGTTTCGAAAACGGTAGTGTTATATGCTTCTTACTTATTGACCGGAAAACTTGTTCCGATAGTTTATTAATTTCGTGCGGAAGCTAATGTCGGTTCCGTACTTCGTTGGTCATACCGTTAGGTGCAAAGAGTTTGTGTACTGAATCGCACGTAAGGGTTGTTGATTTTATACGTTGACAAAGATATATAATGGTGGTCGTTGAACAAATATAAAATCGTGTGTGAAAACAGTAAATCTCTAGAAGAAGAGATACATAGTGACAATAAGCACATATATCTCGAGTATTATTCCCATGAGAACAAGAAATAGTTATGTATCAACAATCTTCAGTTGCTTCTACAAAGCGAACAATCGATCCTTTTCAGAACCACCAGTCAACTCAAAAGAGTCGAATTTTATGTGCTTCTCTCTATCAATAATCTCAATCAGGGCTCTGCATAGTCATAGTCAACTGAGGATAGTCAGCTGACTAACTGACTGACTATAACCGTAGTCAGTTAGTAATGACTTTTGGCTTCTTCACGCAGTTTCTCCGCCAAAACGACTGAACAGTCAGTCGGGCGTTTAGTCGCTATCTCCCTCTACCGACTCGACTATCATTTCATTCTTCCCAGTCAAATTGTCCTGATTGCATTTTGAAGTGACTTCCCCCAAAATGAATTCGTTCCTCTCTTTCTCTCTCCCATGTACATGTGCATGCATCGATGTTTGAGTTCAACGTGGTATGACATACGCTACAGGTGAGCTAGATTCTTTTGCATCGTACACGAAAATTACTTACACGTATAAAATAACGTGCAGTGTGTGTGCGCTATTTTGCACGCCTAATACTAACTAATACTAACGCGAGGACCTTTATAGCATACTTGATTAATTTTTGAATTTTTTATAAGTTCGTTGGTTTGAGTTCACGATGGGTAAACAATAAACCGTCCATTGATGGGGTAACTTATTTTTGCATCAGAAATCATGTTTTCGTTCCTCTTTATATGGACGTAAAAATAAGATTGTGTACGCGGGTATGAATTAGTGTCAGGGGGAAATGGAAGTGTGGATTGAAGTCAGTTGAATGGAAAGGCAGATTTGTATTCATTAGTCGAATCAGTTAAAATAACCACTGACTGGACTAGTTCACCAGTCATCCTCGCTAGTCAACGCTAGTCAATTCATTTTCTAGTCAAGTCACTTTTTGTTGTGGGCGACTGCCGAAGCAATTCAAGTCGAAGCGAAGCTACTGAGAATAGAGTCGGTCTTCATTTTTCACCTTCGAAGATTTCGGGCCCTGATCTCAATAATCTAATACTTATCCACTCACATACTTACAAGAAGAACGTTCAGCAAATACTCAAAATATCCATTCATTCATTGTGAATTGATTCAGATGCAACTTCAAACAAATGATTACCATGCGGTTATATCACTTCAAGCATTTCAAGCTGTCAAAAAATACAAACATACTTGAAGATCTAATTTTTTTAAACACATTGCCATTGTTGGAAAAAAATAGTGAACATTTGAAAACGGTCCGTAATCGGTTGTTCGGTGAAGCTTCCGTTTGATGTCGGAAGTTGTACGGATCACATGTCAATTTTGCGAATGCATCTTTTGATTCTACCAATGAACTGTAATTCGTGGCTCTCCAGTTATTTTTGTACACCAAGGAGCTGAAAATCCCGAAGAAATCTTCAAATGGGCGACACTGAGTCAGATTTGTCGGGTTGTGGTTTTTGGGTACAAATGGGATCAAATGGGTAGTCGGGAATAATTGTGTTTATGTTGCGTAATGCGATGACACTTTATCCGACTAAAACACGTATTGTCCCTTTGCATGATATTTTTGTTGAAACGGGATCAAAATTTTATTCAAATATAAGTTCTGGTACACGTCTTGATTGATAGCCAAACCAGAGGGCTTGAACCATGGCTAAGAAATACAACTCTCGGAAATGGCAATGTACAGAATCACTTTTTGTTTAAACTTATATTTTATGTTCGGAGATGCAGTGGAACTATCCATGGCATGGTAAATAAAAAGAAAATATCTATCCGATAGAGCTTTCCAAGTATCCCCGTAGAATACCTGTTCACAAAATCTAATTATCCTGCGGGTGTGCCCCAAGGAACCATCCTTGGGCTCATTTTGTATAATATTTATACATCATACATGCTAGAACACGGACTAAGAGGTGAATGAACTGCAAAATTTAAAGCCTCTCTAATACAAACAAGGAAGGAACGAAGAACACGGACAAGAATAACGGAGGTGCGTGAGAGGGATTGCCTGGATACCCTGGAGATGAGGTTTGACAATTATTGTCAAAAGTTTGGAGAGAGGTGCTCGGTCTCGGAACATTGCATTCTACGTGCTTAATTGTAATGTATAAATAGTTTAAAGTATTACTATTAGTTATTTGTTTTAAGTAGGTAGGATATTAAAAAAAAATCATAATTGCAAGATGTGCAGTGAACTGTCCTATATTATAAATTATTTTCAAGTAATTTTTCTACCATAATAATAAAAAAAATATAATAAAAAAAATATTTTCAAGTAATTTAATAATAATTATATTAAAAATTATGAATTTGGTAGAAAAATTACTTGAAAATAATTTATAATATAGGACAGTTCACTGCACATCTTGCAATTATGATTTTTATTTTTTTTTAATATTCTACCTACTTAAAACAAATAACTAATAGTAATACTTTAAACTTTTTAAATAATTATATACTTTTAGTTTTGTGAGTTGGGAACCAAATTCCAAATTCAAATTCGCCATGAAATCATAGTATCGTGGTAAGCTATCGAACAAGTGCTTATCGTTTATTTGTACTATTCACAACCCACTGTTACTCAAAATATAAAAGATAAGAATATCTCAATCGATAAGACAAAGAATGTCCCACGTATCAGTCGGGTTCCTGATTTCGGAAGAACACTACAAATTAAAAAATTCTTGCTTCAGAAATGGAGTCTGATTGGAGAACTCCCAATGTCTATCGTACGACACCTCAGATGGAGATAGCTCCTGAGAAAAGTGAAGAAGTGAGTAAAGAGTATTGGAATAATTACAATTCAAAAAAGTGATCAACTTGTTCATCTTTCACAGGCCAAAGAACTGGTGCCCGCTCCGTCTAAACCCAAATATGAGTCGAACAACATGTTTGCACAGAGCATCTTTGATCTGACACTCATAACGATCAACATTTGCCAGATATGTTACGTTTTTAAAGTCGGTATGGATCTAGGCATTTTGTATTACATAATGACGGGGTTACTTAGTGTCTCACTATTCTTGCTGGTATGTATTAAAATTTAATGTTTGTGTCCAAATTTCATGTTGAAGACATTTTTATTTTTCGCCAGTCTATCCATGGTTTCATGGGCCTTTTCGGAAGACTACGTTGTAGTGCGCCGCTCTCTAGTGGATGTTTCAACTGCCTATACAATACTTCACTCTTCATGGTGGTGTTAATTTACCTTGTAAATTTAGTGTTCAACGTTTTGAGCTTGAAGGAGGCCGAAGAAAAATGTCTAATAATTGTGAATAATTTAAAAAATAGAACTTTGTGATATATCTTACAGCAATAAACGAATGAACAAATCGAATAAAATTGCGTATACTATTTAAACGAAAAACGCTCACAGACAGAATAGTCAATTATTAAGAGTATATTCGCTCGCTTCTTGGTAATCATCAGTGAACTCCACTTTAGCTAGGATGGGTGTTTTCTTTGGACGATCCATAGGTTTCAGGAGGGCAGAATCGACAACGGTATTATGTTCCCTACTCACATGCTCTTGAAGTTTCAGTTTGCGTTGAAAAGTTTGCACACAGAACGGACATTTGTATACCTTCGAGTAGTCCCGGTATATGCCTTGATGTGCCTTTAGGTGAGTCATCATGTTATATCTGAAATTTTTAAAAAAATCAACTATCAGCAATTTTAATCAATTGTTCTAGATATCAAGTTTACCTTTGGGCAAATTTTTGTCCACATGTAGGGCACTCAAATGGTTTCTCTCCAGAGTGAACCTAATTGAAGATGAACAACACTTGCTTAGATTGATGGTTACTATGAATGTAAAGGGATACTAACCCTCATGTGTCGCTTCAAATGTGAACTGGAACGTAGCATAAATCCGCAGATTTCACATTTTTTCTCACGAATATTCCCGTGTGCCAGCTGGTGCATATGGAACGAAGAATAGTGAATGAACCGTTTGCCACATTTATCACACTGATATGGCTTCTCGCCTGAAAGAAAATTAATATACTTCAGAATCTCTTTCTCTTTTCATAAGAAATTTTAGAACTATCATTTGTCATACAAATGCTATCACTTATCCATGAATGATGTTATCACAATGAATTTGTAGTATCTATACACTGAATTCTCTTTTTACGCGACTAACGCGTACGCGCAAATCGCGTAATTTCGAGAGAATTGCGTATGAAAATTGTGTAATTTCGAGAGAATCGCATAAAATAAAATCACGGAAAAAATCGCGTAAGAAAGAATCCCGTGTAGATTACATGAAATAAAAATTCGAAATCCTTCATTTGCCCACTGTGAATTCTGCAATCTTACCGAGCCTGTAGTTGTCGTAACGTGAATAACGCCGACATTCGGTAAAACGGACAGAGTCCGATCTGAGCGAGAGTGAAGTGAAAAAGAGATAGATAGAAGACAGACATGTATAAAAAGGAACATGAATAATATACGAGCTTGGAGGCGAATGAACTGCAAAGTTTAAAGCCTCTTAAAAACAAAGAAACATGAAACATATACGAGCTTCGAAGAGACGAATGAACTCTCAGAGTTTAAAGTCTCTCTAATTCAATACCTTCCTTCCTATACGAGCTTCACGGTGCTTCTGACATTCAACCGAGACGGTCATGTTTGTAGCGCCCCTTTCAAAAGAGTAGCGAAAATAGAAGTTTTCTCCTCATACAACTGGTTCTATGCTAAAGGAAATTCCTTGAGGCTCTAATCAGTCTTAAATAAAGTTTTCTCCCACAGGTGTACAAGACGAGGACAAGGAGGAGGCCACCGAATAGCCTAGACGGTTGGTGGCTTTCGATACCGGCAGTTTTCACTGCCCCTAGCGTCGGTCCCTGTTTTTGGCGCGTTTTTTTCAGCTCACTTATATATACCCCACATTATTATTACTGGTTACTTATCTCTGGTGGTGGTTTTTATTTTCAGCTGGTGTTTGATCCTGGATTGCAGAGTGGTGGTGTACCCACACTACCGTTTCTCCGGTGCGGGGGCGCACCCCCCCAGCAGCAGTACATAGTGTTAGTGATATTTTAACAGTTTTTCTTTAAACCTCATAGACATTATAGTAGTGTTTTCATTGTATTAAAAGTAGTGTTTCTAGTGAAATTTAAAAAACTTTTTTGAAACAAGCTCCGAAACTGTTGAGCCTTTTCTTTTTTTTTTTATTCTGCATTAGTGCCATTTTTAGTGTGTATCTCTACATCAACCCCCCTGGCTGTACCTCCCGGGTATAGCCAGCCTCTACCATGGCTTCCAGCAGTGCCGGTAAGTCAACAAACCTTTATAATGGCGTGCCCACCACACGCACCTCTCCTCTCTGGGCCGACCCCTTATGTGGGGAGCTCCAAATTTTATTGCTCAAAGCAACTGGCAAGAATACTCTACCATCAAACCCTTTCGTTGTTTCCAAAACCATCCAAGCTGTTACGGATCGCGATTTCAAGGACGCGAGACCACAGCGCGATGAGAACAATAATTTGCAATACGTGATCCATATTCGTAACAAGGAATATGTAGATGCGCTCCTGGGTATTAAGTCATTAATTGACAAAACCCCTGTGGAGATAACTTATCACCCTACCTTGAATCAGCGCAAATGCGTGGTATCCTGTAGGGATGTGATAGATATGGCAGAAGCTGTACTTTTAAAAGAGCTTGCTGACCAAAGAGTTATTGCGATCAAAAGAATTTCCCGTATGGACCCAACTAAGAAGGAATTAATTCCAACTCCAACCCTGATTTTGACCATCAGAGGTACTGTAATCCCGGAATATATTAACTTTGGCTTTATCCGCGCCCCCACGCGCAATTTTTATCCGAATCCTATGCAGTGCTTCGGCTGCTACAAATTCGGACATACTTCAAAAAAATGTAGAACCAAGATCCAATTATGCCGAAACTGTGGACAAGCACACCCAGAACTAGGCAATGAAGAAACAGCCAAGAACTTCATTTGCAACGCTCCTGCCTTCTGTGTAAATTGCAGTGGCAACCACCCTTCTACGAATAGAAAATGCCCCGCATGGGTTGCAGAGAACAATATTACTAAAGTGAGGGTAGACCAAGGAATATCTTACAAGGAAGCCAAACAAAGCTACCAGGCCAAAGTAAATGGATCCTCGTACGCAAGCAAAGTCCAAGAGAGACTTAATTTAATCCAAAGCACGGGATGCAATCGCTGTAAGTGCAACTGCACGCAGCCCAACCCTACCCCAATCATCCAAACGGTTTCCACACCGATAGTTAACCAGCCAGACACTGAATATACCATCTCCACTTCCGATTCCGAAACTGATCCAGAAATTCCCATGGAAACTGAATCTGCAAAATTAAATAAACGTAAAATCAAAAATTCAAAAACTTCAACTTCAGATGGACGGCGCCAGTGGTTGTATGGTTAGCGTAACAGCCTCACAATCCGATCGGCCTGGGTTCAATCCCAGCTGGCGTCGTTGGGATTTTCTGAGGCGAAAAATCTCTGGTTACGTCTTCCTTCGGAGCGGAAGTAAAAGAAGTTGGCCCGGCTCATGAGTTGTTGAGTCTGATAGGTAGGAACAGGTGGAGTCGCCTCCCTGATGTCGGTGATTGGCACTAAAGTGGCGGAAATAGGCCGACGAAAAATAAGCGAAGATAAAAAAAAAAAAAAAAAAAAAAATGGTTCTCAAATGGGGATCAACATAGGGTAGGAGCCTGCCTGTTGGTCTCAAATGTTCCTATCTCACGCCTCCACGAAGATCATATGACGACATTTTTAGATCGGGCGTGAACTGGAAACACACACCTGGTCTTGGCTCCGAGAACGGGTGTCGAAAGTGGCTAAGTGAGGGGGTGCGAGCGAGTCAGAGCGCTATATCTCTCCCGGGGAAGGCCTCCCGGGTCATGGAGGCCTTGCCAACCCGCTGTCTCCCGGGCAAAGGAGATACACCCAGAAAATGGAGCTACGTTCACGAAGAGTAATTAGAATGCGATCACCCGAGGAGGGTCCCCGAACTGGAGCTGGTCCTGGAACGGGCGTAAGAGCGAGCGGCCAGCGGCTGGAGGGCGATGTGCAAGAGCGGGCCACCAGCCGGGTTCAACCCGAAGAGCTACCGCCACACGGAAACAGCAGCCATCGACATCACCCAAGAAACGCTGCGCCTACGAGACGTGTTGCGACTGCCAGACGACAGTCGTCCACACTTGTGGGTACCACTAGGCGCCGGATCATGTGGACACACGAAATGAATGAATTCGTGATCCGCGCCTATTACATCTGCACTGCTTTGGAGACGGACATGAGCGGTCGCCCTCGAATACTAACAATGTTCGAGGAAGCGTATCCAGAGTTCGTCGGGAGGCTTGATCAGAACGCGATGAACGCGAGGCGTAGAGCGATAGTACGCAACAACATGCTCTCCCAAACGCAAATCGACGAGATCAAGCAGCAGGTGCAGAGAGAAATAAGCTCCAGGAACAACAGAGCAAGCGATGTGTCGAGACGAAGTTCAGTACGGCTGAGCAATTCATTCGCGAGTGGGGCACGCGAATCAGCACCAGTGGAGGCCACAGTACTACAACCCCCTGAGCCGGAAGACCCACAGCCAGATCAACAACTACTACGCGATCTGGTCTTCCACTACGACGAGGCGATCTCACAGTTCCGCGACACAGACCCATTGTCGCGCCCCAGGATCCCGAAGTTGCAGCATTCCCGCAGGCTGACAAGTGCAGTAAAGCTCATGAACGAGCACGTTCTTCCGCTGCACTTGGTTGATGCTGAGAACATGGAGGAGCTGCAACTGAAAGTTTACTGTGCTGCTGTGGCGACCGCCAAAAGTTTAGGATACCGTATTAGGCCAAGAGGCGGACTGCTCCAACATCTCCGTGAAAGGCGTGAGCCTCCATGGCGAAGGAGATTGGAGCAACGGATCCTAAACAAGCGCGCCGCAATTGGAAGACTGATGGCGTACAAAAGAGGCAACAGATCGGCGAAATTATGTCGCCAAGTTGCTGTGATCGTGCGGCCTACTGAACTTCGCCAGCTGGGAGCTCACCAGCTGACGGAAAAACTCGACACACTGGTACAGCAATTGAGCGTCCTAACTAAACGGCTGAAACGTTACTCTGACTCTGCAAAGCGCCAGGAACAAAATCGGATGTTCAGAGATAACGAAAAAGCGTTCTACGACCACATTAGCGACGAGAAGCCCGACTACCGCGAAGGTTTGCCAGATATTAGCGATGTGACGAACTTCTGGGCTGGTATTTGGGAGACCCCAGTACAACATCGCGACGGGCAAATGTGGTTAAGACGGGAGGAGGAGAGTTGTGGTGAAATTGGAGAGATGTCAGCTATCATCGTCGAAGAGAACGATGTCCGCGAAGCCTCGCGGTACCTGAGGAACTGGGCAGCACCGGGCCCCGATGGTGTTCAGAACTTCTGGCACAAGAAGCTGACCGTCGCACATCAAAAGATAGCTGAGTGCTTCAACAAGGTGCTACGTGACCCACACAACCTCCCTGAATTCGCCACCCGTGGCGTCGCATTCCTCCTCCCGAAAGACAGCAACACATTGAACCCATCAAAGTACAGGCCGATAACGTGCCTATCGAGTCTGTACAAGATATTAAGCAGCATCATAACCGCCAAAGTTTCTGCCCACTGCGAACAACACCATATCATCGCAGAAGAGCAGAAAGGATGCAGGAAAAATACGCATGGCTGCAAAGACCAGGCCATCATCGACGCAGCCATAGTCGGCCAGGCGGTATATAACCAGCGGAACCTAAGTATGGCCTACATCGATTACAGGAAGGCTTATGACTCCATACCTCACTCGTTTCTCGTCCGGGTATTGGAGCTATACAAGATTGATCCCGTCGTCGTTAGGTTCCTGCAGCATGCGATGAGGCAGTGGAGCACGTCTCTGCACCTCAGTGATGGGGAAAATGTGTTGCAGTCTAGAACGCTGCAGATAAAGAGGGGGATATTCCAAGGCGACTCTTTCAGCCCGCTTTGGTTTTGTCTGGCACTGAACCCCCTCAGTAGGACGCTCAATAGAAACGGTCATGGCTATAAAATAAGGTATGGCGACGGCGCCCACGAAGAAGTGACCCATACCTTCTACATGGATGATCTCAAGGTCTACGCTGATTCACGTCAGCGTCTAGGTGTAGCTATCCGGGTTGTCGAAGACATAAGCAGGGACATCTGCATGGAGTTCGGCCTCGACAAGTGCCGCTGTGTCCATCTGCTGAAAGGGCAGCTTACCGAATCCGGAGGTTACGAGGTCTATGACGGCGAGTTCATAAGAGACATGGTTCGTGGCGAATCCTATAAATATCTTGGATTCCGACAGCTCACCGGGATTCGCCACTCCGACATCAAGACGGAGCTGCGAGACAAGTTCTTGAGTCGAGTGAACTGTGTCCTGAGGACTTTCCTCAACGCGGGGAACAAGGTACGCGCGATCAACACATTCGCGGTTCCCCTACTGACCTTCAGTTTTGGTGTAGTCAAATGGAGCAAAACTAACCTAGAGGACCTTGAGAGGAGGATGAGGAAAGCATTCAAAGAGGCCGGAATGCACCATCCTCAATCGGCACTGGAGAGAGTTTCACTGCCACGCAAAGAAGGGGGACTTGGAATAGTCGACATATCTGCACTGTGTGTTGCCCAGGTACGACAACTGCGCGAGTACTTCGCAGAACGCGCCAACCAAAACGCGCTATACCGGGCTGTCTGCGCCGCCGACAGAGGATACAGCGCTCTGCACTTGGCGCAAGCGGAGTACCAACTCAACTGCAATCTGCAGACAGTGGAGGAGAAGATTGCAGCTTGGAAGCAGAAGGCAGTGCATGGTGCCCACCCCCATCAACTGGACCGGCCACACGTCGACAAGGCCGCATCTAATCTGTGGCTAACGCGTGGTGAACTCTCTTCAGTAGTAGAAGCCGACATGATAGCCATCCAGGACAGGATAATGCCGACGAGAAACTGCAGGCGGTACGTCTGGCATCAAGACGTTGATGACATTTGCCGGATGTGCCATCAACCAGGTGAAAACATAGAGCACATTATGGGAGGCTGTCCCGTTTTGGCCAACGCAGCCTACACCGAGCGCCACAACAACGTGGCCCGTATTGTTCATCGACAACTGGCGCTCCAATGTGCTCTACTGGAAGACAACGTACCAAACTACCGGTACCTGCCTGCACCTGTCCTGGAAAATGACCGTTTCAAGCTGTACTGGGATCGCACTGTTCTGACCGACCTCTCGATCCACCACAACCGCCCAGATATAATGGTTTACGACAAGAGCGACCGTAAAGTCACCATCATCGATGTCGCTATTCCACTGAACCAGAATCTGGAGGAGACCCACGGTCGCAAAATCTGCAAGTACCGACCATTAGCCGTGGAGCTCAAGGAACTGTGGGGGCTAAGGGAGGTCCCAAGAATTGTTCCAGTCGTTCTCTCTGGAACTGGAATTATCCCGAAGACACTTCTGGAAGCGCTAAAGGTGTTGAACATCGAGAAGGAATTGGCCGGCATCCAAAAGTCGGTCATCCTTAGCACCTGCGCGATTGTCCGACAATTCCTCGGTCAGGACTAAAACAGCACGAGCATGCAGATACGTGCATTCCGCAGAGCCTAGTCCCCCTTTGGCATTCAGAAGCCCGGGGGCAGGTGAAAATTCTGGCTAGGTTCGCCTAGTTAAGAAGTGAGATAAGTCTGCCAAAAAACTTCAGATGATTTGAAATCATCTGAAGATGAAAATTTCCGCGTTAATGATAAAACAAGGAAAAGATATAAAAACCAACAACCAGAAATCTCTCAACCGGCCGCCCCACAACAGGCCGACCCTCAACCATCCACTTCATACAAAACAGTACCCAATACGAATCGAACAATACCAAATTATTTAAAATTTGACCCTAGACTGAAGACCAAGACTTCCAAAGGTAACAAACAGTCAAAATAATTTCTGATATACCTCCTTCCAAATTAATTAAACCCTTCAAGAGCCTCCATAACATTTCTTAAAATTCAACACTCCACACAAAAACAGTATACCTGTTGTCCAAGATTCAACATCCAACCGAAAACTTGCCATTCAATGGAATTTGCGTGGGCTTAGTAGGTCAATGGATGAAATTAAATTGATGTTAGCTGAGGAGAAACATCTCCCACTAACACTTGCATTCCAAGAAGCCAGAGTGACTAAGATTACACCCGATTTTAACCTTTCACTACAAGGTAAATACAAGTGGTACTTCCGTGAGGGACTTACCTCACGCCAGGGTGGAGTATGCCTCGCTGTTTTGAGCCATCTCCCACATACCCTCATCCAAATTTCATCACAGTTACAGATATGCGCAATCCAACTCACGGGACCGTTACGGTTAACCCTCGCTTCTATATACATTTCCCCAACGCATAGTAACAGTAATTTGGAAGCAGAAATGAACAATGCCATTCAACAATTACCACACCCTTTCATAATCATGGGTGATTTTAACGCCTACCATACTGTATGGGGTGGCCAAAGATGCAATTTAAGAGGTGAAATTATTTTAAAAATCGTTGAACAACTTAATCTCATCATCCTGAACGACTTCCAACATACTCGTATGGATGAACACTCTGGCTCTACTTCTTCAATTGATTTAACGATTACCTCATGGGACCTAGCGCCCAGAGTCAGATGGTGTGTCGATGATGATCTAAGAGGAAGTGATCATTTTCCCATTCACATCCGAACACTGACCAGTAATCCAAAAATCCTCCTGCGAAGGAGATGGTTGTACCAATTTGCCGACTGGGATGGTTTCGAATCAACCATTTCGCATCTGTTACCTGCACAGGGTAACTATTCAGTAGAGGAGTTTTCCCAAGCCGTTTTCGCAGCTGCGAAAGCTAATATACCCCGCACTAGTTGTATCTCCGGCCGGAAGGCAGTCCCATGGTGGAATAATGATGTCAAACAGGCCATTAAATCCAGAAGAAAAGCGCTGAGGAAGCTTAGAAGACAACTGGACGGTAGTGAGACAAAAGTACTTGCCCTAGCTGATTTTCAATCCACTAGAGCTAGAGCAAGGAAAATTATAGCGGAAGCTAAACAAAATAGCTGGCTTAAATTTCTTGATAGCTGCGGAGGCGATCTGGCGTAGTGGTAACATCCATGCCTCTCACGCTAAAGGTCACGAGTTCAATTCTCACTCCCGACATTCTTCCTAAAATGGAAGTAAAAGTGACGAACCAGCCAAATGAGTTGAAAATCACTATAATACAGATAAAAAAAAAAAAAAAAATTCTTGATAGCTTTTGCCCTCAGACAACTTCTAGTGAACTGTGGAGCAAGGTTAATGCAATCAGTGGCAAAAAAAGATCGCGAGGCTATTCCATTATGATCAATGGTACCCACTACCGATGATCCCGGAACCATTGCTGAACATTTAGCTGATCATTTTGCTAGTACTTCTGCCACCTCCAACTACAAAAGCGACTTCAAAGCTCGTAAAACTGCCGCGGAGACTACAGAGTTTCCCTCGGACTCAGGGGAACCTCATATTTACAATATCAGGTTCTCTATGAAAGAAATGTTGTGGTCCATTAGTAAGTCCAAAGGCAAATCAGCCGGACCAGACGAAATAGAATACAGCATGTTAAAACATTTACCTTTCCACGTCAAAACGTCGCTGCTCCAAATTTATAATAACCTTTGGGCTAGCAAATGTTTCCCCGACTCATGGAAGGAAGGGCTAGTCATCCCCATCCCTAAACCGATGGAGAAAAAACCACTAGCCACTAGTTTTCGTCCCATCACCCTTCTCAATTGCCTAGGTAAGGTCTTCGAGAGAATGATCAAACGGAGATTGATGACGAACCTTGAAGAACGTCATCTCCTGGATCCTCGACAACATGCTTTTCGTCAAGGCAATGGTACCAACACGTATTTCAGCCAACTTGATCAACACCTTCACGTGATCACGCGAGACCACCTCCACGGGGAACTCGCTCTGTTGGACATATCCAAAGCCTACGATACAACCTGGAGATATAATATCTTGGACCAACTCCATCAATGGGGTATCGAAGGTAATTTGTTCGAGATAATTCGCAGTTTTCTACAAAATCGTAGCTTCAAAGTTCTTCTCGGAGGAGTCACCTCCACCAGTAAACTGCAAGAAAATGGAGTGCCACAGGGTTCTGTGCTATCGGTTGCTCTTTTCCTGATAGCGATGCAATCATTATTTGATGCCATACCCCAAAATATTGACGCTTTGCTATACGCAGATGATATTCTGCTAATTTCAAAAAACCCATTCCCAGTACTAGCAAGAAGAAGACTTCAGGAAGGAATCTCGTCTGTTAATAACTGGGCGAATTCCGTGGGATTTAGGATCTCAGCTGAAAAATCTCAAGTTCTTCATTGCTGCAACAATAAGCGTCACAGGAAAAAACTACGTTCCTATCTTCTGAACGGTAGTTCCATTAAACGAGTCAATTCTGCACGAATTCTCGGTGTAATGGTGGACAAAAAACTCACGTTCAATAAACATATAAAGAGTACAATATCGGACATTAAAAACCGCCTTAACTTAGTTAGCGTTATAAGCGGTCGAAGCCGAACAGGTTCCCGCAAAACTATCTTCAACATTGGAAGAAGCTTAGTCTATTCCAAACTTACTTACGGTATTGAACTCTTCAGCCGTGCCACCTGGAAAACGCTTGAAGAACTGAGGCCTAGCTATCAAAAGATAATAAGACTAGCATCAGGGGCCTTTAGAACTAGCCCAAGTAAAGCGTTACTCGCTGAGTCAGGCAATTTACCCTTCAAATTGTTCCTCACGAGATTCTACAGCACGCGCGCGATACGAACGCTCGAGAAACATCCAACATTTGAATCCTCTCTTGTGAGAGTGAATAACTGGTTGCAGGATACATGCCGAACCACTCTTCCAACGATTGCACCAATTCCCATTATTAACCTTCGACCATGGTATAAACGGGAACCTCAGATTGATTGGTCAATTAAAAACTCTGTGCGAGCTGGTGAAAACAGCAGCATAGTTTTGGCCATTTTCAACAACCACATCCACAGTAAATACCTTTTTCACCACAAGATCTTTACAGATGGATCCTTTGATGGTTTACAAGTAGGTATCGGCATTTTTGCTAATAACCTGCAAGTTAAGTTCCAACTCCCAAATATCTGTTCGGTATTTTCAGCTGAATTAGCGGCACTTCTTATCGCTACATCAAAGTGCGAACACAACAGAAAGACGGTTATTTTCACCGATTCTGCTAGCGCGCTTCTTGCTCTTGAGAGCGGAAGTAGCAAACATCCATGGGTACTCGCAATTGAAGAGAAAACTGCCCAAAATGATATCACCTTCTGCTGGATCCCAGGTCACTGTGGAATCCGCGGTAACGAAGAGGCTGATCGCCTAGCCAAAGAAGGGAGAACATCCGAACTATGGAGCACAAGCGTCCCATCTGATGATATAACCAGATGGGTTAACTCATCTCTGATGACGTGCTGGGAGAACGAATGGAACATCTGCAGAGATACTTTTTTGAGAAAAATTAAAAACACTACCCATCCTTGGATGGATAGAAACCAAAGATCTTTTCAAGTATGTCTAACACGTCTTCGTATTGGACATACCAAATTAACGCACAGGTTCTTGGTTGAAAAAACCGAACCACCCATTTGTAATACCTGTAACGTCAGGCTGACCGTAGAACATTTTCTACTTGTCTGCCCACGTTACAACCTTATGAGAACTAAGTTTCAGATAGCTGACAACCCAAGGACAGCCCTAGCAAGAGATAACTTGGAGGAGGACAAATTACTGCATTTCCTGAAGGAGACGGATCTTTTGGAGCTTATTTAACCACTATACAATTATTTACTATATGTTACAGACTTAACCACATCATTCATACTAACACCTAATGCTTGTGAGCTAATATATGTGTTACCAACGTATTACATATGTTAGGTCACACACATTTTATTTATAAAAAAAAAAATTAATAAATATATAAAAAAAAAACAAAAAACAAAAAAAAACCACCTTTTTCCAAATATATTACGTACTAACGTACAAAAAGGTTCTCAAATGGGGATCAACATAGGGTAGGAGTCTGCCTGTTGGTCTCAAATGTTCCTATCTCACGCCTCCACGAAGATCATATGACGACATTTTTAGATCGGGCGTGAACTGGAAACACACACCTGGTCTTGGCTCCGAGAACGGGTGTCGAAAGTGGCTAAGTGAGGGGGTGCGAGCGAGTCAGAGCGCTATATCTCTCCCGGGGAAGGTCTCCCGGGTCATGGAGGCCTTGCCAACCCGCTGTCTCCCGGGCAAAGGAGATACACCCAGAAAATGGAGCTACGTTCACGAAGAGTAATTAGAATGCGATCACCCGAGGAGGGTCCCCGAACTGGAGCTGGTCCTGGAACGGGCGTAAGAGCGAGCGGCCAGCGGCTGGAGGGCGATGTGCAAGAGCGGGCCACCAGCCGGGTTCAACCCGAAGAGCTACCGCCACACGGAAACAGCAGCCATCGACATCACCCAAGAAACGCTGCGCCTACGAGACGTGTTGCGACTGCCAGACGACAGTCGTCCACACTTGTGGGTACCACTAGGCGCCGGATCATGTGGACACACGAAATGAATGAATTCGTGATCCGCGCCTATTACATCTGCACTGCTTTGGAGACGGACATGAGCGGTCGCCCTCGAATACTAACAATGTTCGAGGAAGCGTATCCAGAGTTCGTCGGGAGGCTTGATCAGAACGCGATGAACGCGAGGCGTAGAGCGATAATACGCAACAACATGCTCTCCCAAACGCAAATCGACGAGATCAAGCAGCAGGTGCAGAGAGAAATAAGCTCCAGGAACAACAGAGCAAGCGATGTGTCGAGACGAAGTTCAGTACGGCTGAGCAATTCATTCGCGAGTGGGGCACGCGAATCAGCACCAGTGGAGGCCACAGTACAACAACCCCCTGAGCCGGAAGACCCACAGCCAGATCAACAACTACTACGCGATCTGGTCTTCCACTACGACGAGGCGATCTCACAGTTCCGCGACACAGACCCATTGTCGCGCCCCAGGATCCCGAAGTTGCAGCATTCCCGCAGGCTGACAAGTGCAGTAAAGCTCATGAACGAGCACGTTCTTCCGCTGCACTTGGTTGATGCTGAGAACATGGAGGAGCTGCAACTGAAAGTTTACTGTGCTGTTGTGGCGACCGCCAAAAGTTTAGGATACCGTATTAGGCCAAGAGGCGGACTGCTCCAACATCTCCGTGAAAGGCGTGAGCCTCCATGGCGAAGGAGATTGGAGCAACGGATCCTAAACAAGCGCGCCGCAATTGGAAGACTGATGGCGTACAAAAGAGGCAGCAGATCGGCGAAATTATGTCGCCAAGTTGCTGTGATCGTGCGGCCTACTGAACTTCGCCAGCTGGGAGCTCACCAGCTGACGGAAAAACTCGACACACTGGTACAGCAATTGAGCGTCCAAACTAAACGGCTGAAACGTTACTCTGACTCTGCAAAGCGCCAGGAACAAAATCGGATGTTCAGAGATAACGAAAAAGCGTTCTACGACCACATTAGCGACGAGAAGCCCGACTACCGCGAAGGTTTGCCAGATATTAGCGATGTGACGAACTTCTGGGCTGGTATTTGGGAGACCCCAGTACAACATCGCGACGGGCAAATGTGGTTAAGACGGGAGGAGGAGAGTTGTGGTGAAATTGGAGAGATGCCAGCTATCATCGTCGAAGAGAACGATGTCCGCGAAGCCTCGCGGTACCTGAAGAACTGGGCAGCACCGGGCCCCGATGGTGTTCAGAACTTCTGGCACAAGAAGCTGACCGTCGCACATCAAAAGATAGCTGAGTGCTTCAACAAGGTGCTACGTGACCCACACAACCTCCCTGAATTCGCCACCCGTGGCGTCACATTCCTCCTCCCGAAAGACAGCAACACATTGAACCCATCAAAGTACAGGCCGATAACGTGCCTATCGAGTCTGTACAAGATATTAAGCAGCATCATAACCGCCAAAGTTTCTGCCCACTGCGAACAACACCATATCATCGCAGAAGAGCAGAAAGGATGCAGAAAAAATACGCATGGCTGCAAAGACCAGGCCATCATCGACGCAGCCATAGTCGGCCAGGCGGTTTATAACCAGCGGAACCTAAGTATGGCCTACATCGATTACAGGAAGGCTTATGACTCCATACCTCACTCGTTTCTCGTCCGGGTATTGGAGCTATACAAGATTGATCCCGTCGTCGTTAGGTTCCTGCAGCATGCGATGAGGCAGTGGAGCACGTCTCTGCACCTCAGTGATGGGGGAAATGTGTTGCAGTCTAGAACGCTGCAGATAAAGAGGGGGATATTCCAAGGCGACTCTTTCAGCCCGCTTTGGTTTTGTCTGGCACTGAACCCCCTCAGTAGGACGCTCAATAGAAACGGTCATGGCTATAAAATAAGGTATGGCGACGGCGCCCACGAAGAAGTGACCCATACCTTCTACATGGATGATCTCAAGGTCTACGCTGATTCACGTCATCGTCTAGGTGTAGCTATCCGGGTTGTCGAAGACATAAGCAGGGACATCTGCATGGAGTTCGGCCTCGACAAGTGCCGCTGTGTCCATCTGCTGAAAGGGCAGCTTACCGAATCCGGAGGTTACGAGGTCTATGACGGCGAGTTCATAAGAGACATGGTTCGTGGCGAATCCTATAAATATCTTGGATTCCGACAGCTCACCGGGATTCGCCACTCCGACATCAAGACGGAGCTGCGAGACAAGTTCTTGAGTCGAGTGAACTGTGTCCTGAGGACTTTCCTCAACGCGGGGAACAAGGTACGCGCGATCAACACATTCGCGGTTCCCCTGCTGACCTTCAGTTTTGGTGTAGTCAAATGGAGCAAAACTGACCTAGAGGACCTTGAGAGGAGGATGAGGAAAGCATTCAAAGAGGCCGGAATGCACCATCCTCAATCGGCACTGGAGAGAGTTTCACTGCCACGCAAAGAAGGGGGACTTGGAATAGTCGACATATCTGCACTGTGTGTTGCCCAGGTACGACAACTGCGCGAGTACTTCGCAGAACGCGCCAACCAAAACGCGCTATACCGGGCTGTCTGCGCCGCCGACAGAGGATACAGCGCTCTGCACTTGGCGCAAGCGGAGTACCAACTCAACTGCAATCTGCAGACAGTGGAGGAGAAGATTGCAGCTTGGAAGCAGAAGGCAGTGCATGGTGCCCACCCCCATCAACTGGACCGGCCACACGTCGACAAGGCCGCATCTAATCTGTGGCTAACGCGTGGTGAACTCTCTTCAGTAGTAGAAGCCGACATGATAGCCATCCAGGACAGGATAATGCCGACGAGAAACTGCAGGCGGTACGTCTGGCATCAAGACGTTGATGACATTTGCCGGATGTGCCATCAACCAGGTGAAAACATAGAGCACATTATGGGAGGCTGTCCCGTTTTGGCCAACGCAGCCTACACCGAGCGCCACAACAACGTGGCCCGTATTGTTCATCGACAACTGGCGCTCCAATGTGCTCTACTGGAAGACAACGTACCAAACTACCGGTACCTGCCTGCACCTGTCCTGGAAAATGACCGTTTCAAGCTGTACTGGGATCGCACTGTTCTGACCGACCTCTCGATCCACCACAACCGCCCAGATATAATGGTTTACGACAAGAGCGACCGCAAAGTCACCATCATCGATGTCGCTATTCCACTGAACCAGAATCTGGAGGAGACCCACGGTCGCAAAATCTGCAAGTACCGACCATTGGCCGTGGAGCTCAAGGAACTGTGGGGGCTAAGGGAGGTCCCAAGAATTGTTCCAGTCGTTCTCTCTGGAACTGGAATTATCCCGAAGACACTTCTGGAAGCGCTAAAGGTGTTGAACATCGAGAAGGAATTGGCCGGCATCCAAAAGTCGGTCATCCTTAGCACCTGCGCGATTGTCCGACAATTCCTCGGTCAGGACTAAAACAGCACGAGCATGCAGATACGTGCATTCCGCAGAGCCTAGTCCCCCTTTGGCATTCAGTAGCCCGGGGGCAGGTGAAAATTCTGGCTAGGTTCACCTAGTTAAGAAGTGAGATAAGTCTGCTAAAAAAAAAAAAAATTAGTTAGATATGTAGTTAGATATCACAAACCAAACACACCCACACACACACTTAGACACACACTCACAACAAAATACACAGATTTTAATTTTTTGTAAAAAAAAGGCTCTTTTTCGACATACGATTTCAAATTTTGCGTGGATGGCACACAAGTCAATTAACATCTTTTAATTACCATATAATTCACTTTCAGCTTCCTGGGCTAGACATTATTTCTCATTTTATTTTCTTTCAGCGTGTTTGATATAATTATTTCTTATTTCTACTACCAGGTGACCAAATATGCCTCCCATTACTAACGTACTTCTCTTCCAGCATATGTTATACAATTATTACACTATATACATGATTTACCGGAAACGAGAGCAGAGGAAGCATGCGCGAAATTTGAGTTAAAAAAAAAACCCAAGGCCTTTCTCAAGGCTAGAGGCGAATGAACTGAAAAGTTTAAAGCCTCTTTAATTCAACATCATCATCATCATACGAGCTTGACTTTTGTGTGAACTACTAACCAAACAGTTTTATTTCGTCAGTACCCGTGAGAAACCCCGTTTATTTCAGTAGTAAAATTCTATTTGTGTTAGACAAACTTTCCAACTGTTCCTTTTACATCAATAGAATAGAATCTCAAAAATCTTGACCTGGTCCTCCTATTTGTATCAGGTTCGGTTATTAAATGTTGTCCTAAAAGGATTTTTCCATATTTCATTTTGTTGAAAAGTTACAGCAATAATTATGGGGTCATCTCAAGGGAAGTAGCATTGCTGTACAATTCTTGAAACGTGTTTTTCTCGAAACCATGTTTTTCAGCTGGTTGTATCGATACTCGACCGATTTGGCTGAAATATTTTTTTCAGCATGTAAAAATTAATTATCTAAAGCATTACATAGCCGTTTTTTGATATATTTTTTATTCAATTTTATATGAGCTTCTAAACAGAGATTTTTCATGAAAAACAACTCATTTTCAACCTAAATGGCCGCCATTTTACAATTTTTCGAGTTTTCAAAAACTTCTATGTATCGCGTAAGTTTCGAAAGTTATTCATTGGAATTCGTCTTGCGACACTCCGTTACTTCAGAACCGATACCACCAGTATGTTGCCATTTTTTCCAACAGCATCTACGCCAGGGGACCACTAAAATGATCATGTCAAATTTTAAACATTTTGTTTGTTGGCCCAGAAAATGGACTGTGCAAAATTTCAGCTCAATCGGACATGATTTAGAGGTACCTCAAAATTCTCAAAGTTTTTATTTGTTGATCATCGAAAACCTGCCAAGGAATCATGAAATACATGTACATGAAATCGTAATTTCCAAAAAAAATATATTTGATGCCAAATGTCTTGAAATTGCATGAAACGTCGTGATCTGGTGTTATCTCGAAAAAAATTTTTTGACCGATTATCAACCTTCTGGGACTCACAAAAAAAATTTTAAGAGAGAAGTACACTATGCACACCATAAAAAATATGAGATTAAAAAAAATAAATTGGTGCCAATTGGACCGTCTCCTGAATAGCTGCAACCAGTTTGTTGAACCCTTGCAGCCAAAACCTTGCAAACTGGATGAGTTCTGTGAGTTTTACTAGTGGACCGATTTCAACCAACTGTTTTTTTACGTGAACTTGGATATATTTCCTGCGCTTTTGCCTCAAAAATCGAGACAAAAACATTCACCAAAATATTATTTTTCAAAATATCGAAAAAAATAGTAAATTTAGTGGAGAATTTGGGAAAAACTATTTCATCAAATTCGGATGGACCGTACCGTAGGTCAAGCTCCACCAGTTTGCAAAACATGGTTTCGAGACAAACGTGTTTCAAATTTTGAATACATTTATTTCGTTTATTTTACATCGTATCCTCAGTCTTCAATCCCTGGACCCTAAAACTGTTCTTCAACGCTTAAAAGGTGATCTTCCTGTCACCACAGCAGTGGAACACCATACAATTCACTAACTTAAAAGTGTCCACATTTTCATCGCTTGTTTACGTGAAAAATATAATTTTTTCAGGCACACTTGATTTGAGTGTGTATGGATTTCTAGCTGTCTTGACGCAAGGTCTTTAATGAAAAATGATAAGATGGGAAGGTTGATATAAACATGTTTATAATTAAATAAGTTTATTCAAATATTAATATTGCCCTTCTTTAATTATTCAGTGCAATATTATCGAAATTTGATAGAGAAATTAAAAAAGGAATGTTTTTTTCAATATTTTTCTGAGATGGTTCTTAATGGTTGATCCATAGAAGAATAAGATTTCATTTGATATGTCGATTTTTGAAATCGACTCAATGGTTGAAAAGTTATGACGTTTTGGAAGAAATCTTACTTACTTAATCATCAATAGACCCCAGTGGCACGTGCTGTACACAAAAGTCGTCTCCATTCACATGAAATTTATATTTTTTTCCAATTCTCAACTTTCAAACTTTTTTTAAGGATCAACATATCATATCTTTCTATTAATCCGCAAACATGCCTAGTAGTTACTTAAAAAAACCAAACTCATAAACGACAAAAAGAGTCTTCGATTGTATATTTTTTATATATTTTTTACAGTTTTACAGTACACATTCACTTATTGGCGCTTTTTAATTGGCGGTTCTTTGCTAGTCTTTGAGTGTTAAACTCAAAAAATGAAGGCACTGTATAAAAGTTTTTAGTTTTGCAGTTTGTTTGACAAATATTTTAGTTAAAAATATATAGAAATATATATACAAATATAAAGTGAATTATATCACATCCACTATTCAAGAAAGTTGATGATACTTTTATTTTCTAGCATCAATCCAAATGCAGTAATCCTAATTATTATTATGGCCGCACTAAAAGACATGAAAAACAACAAGAAAAACGCCAACTTTGAAATTTGAAACTATTGCAGTATTACTTCAGCCATTCCATGCCAAACTGATATAGTGTTTTTCGTATTTTCGTGAAAATTGGTAGCTTGTTTTCGTTATGGTAAAACATTGAACCTGTTTTTTTTTTTGGTGATTCGATTTTTTTCACTTTTCCCAAAAATGACTTTTATCAAAAAGTCATAACATTCGAACCACTAAGCCGATTCAGATGATCGAAACATCAAATTGAAGTTAATTAGCTAGTTTTTTATCAAACTTGCAAGAAATTTGAATTTTGTTTTCGTAATTATTGATTGTATCCATTTTTTATAGTTCACATGGTTTCGGCACCAACGGCGCTATAATTTTCTATTTTTTTTTTTGAAACTGAGGATTTTTTACACATTTACATTTTTTACTCAGAATCAGGTGTGTTCTTTTTTTCTTTTTTGAGTTATAATTTTAACCGAGATGATCGATTTATCAAATTAAAGCTAATGAGCTAGAATTTTTAGGAAAAATGATGCACTTGCGAAAAAAATCAATTATGCTTTCGTGATTAATAATTGTATCGTTTTTTTTTATAGTTTATATGGTTTAGAGACCAAGGGCGCTATATTTTTTATATTTTTTTTTTCGTGAAACCTTCACTTAACACAGTAAAAAATCAGAGGGATGTTCTTTTTCGTTTTTGAGTTATGATTTTCAAAGTTAACATGTTTTTAAGCTTCGTTCGATCATCCTATGCGATAAGACTATTTATATGCGTATAAAATTCCCCTTTTTGCAAGTGTGAAATTATTGACTTCATTTAACTATGTCGATTATCTGAATCGGTTCAGTAGATCAGAAGTCATGAATTTTTGAAAAACGTAATTTTTGGAAAAAAGGGGAAAAATGATTTGAACACATTTTGGATGTTAAAAAATCCTCAGCTTTCGAGAAAAAATATAAAAAAATATTGCGCCCTTGGACAATGAAAAAACAATTACATAAAAAACAAATACGATCAATAATTAAGGAAACAAAATTATCTTTTCTTGAAAGTATAGTATTTTTTTTAAAGAATAGCTAACTGGCCAATTTGATATGTCGATCATCTGAATCGGTTTAGTAGTTCAAAAGATATGAGTTTTTGAAAAAAGTTATTTTTGAAAAAAAGGGGAAAAACTAGATTTTTCGAACCACCCTCAAATGGAATGGGATCTAACATTTTGCGATAAGGAACAAAACTACTAATTTACACGAAAATCTGAGAATGGAATATATATAACACTAAAAAAATACAGTTTGGTGTTAATTTCCCCGGCAACTAAAGAGCTGATTATTAGAAACTAATTGATGTTAACTTTTCATTACCTTGTAAATTCTAGATACAGGGTGGGCCATTTAAAGTGGAAGGATTTGTTTTTGCAATAGCAAAGTAAAGAAGTGGAATTTAAAAAAAAAATTTTTGAAATTCATTCATTTTGGTCCAAGGAGATTTGTTCTAACTACTTTTTGATTATGATATCTCGTAAATGACCGCCTCTGGCCTTGACCGCAAAATGTGCCCTTTTTTCGGCATTTTCCATCACTTTGCCCAATGTTTCGGCCGATATGGCAGCAATTTCTTGTCGGATATTGTCTTTCAGCGCAGCCAGGGTCCTTGGTTTACCAGTGTATACCTTGGATTTTAAATATCCCCATAAAAAAAAGTCAGGAGGCGTCAAATCAGGTGATCTCGGTGGCCAGTCATTATCGCCGTTTTTCGATATTAATCTTCCGGGGAACATTTCGCGTAATAATTTGGTCGTGGCAGCCGCTGTATGGCATGTAGCGCCGTCCTGTTGGAACCAGTAATTGTCCAATTCATTTTCACGAACAAATGGCAATAAAAAGATGCCTAACTCTTGCGAACGATGGCGACCTGATGTCGATGGAGTCTCTGCAACACTGGCTCGAACGGCATCAATATTCTCGTCGAAACGTCTTGGTCGTTGTCTGGACAGATGACTGGCATTACCAACACTACCAGACGATATAAATTTGGCATATAATCGACGTATAGTGTTGTCTCCAGGCGATGTTTTAACTTTATTTTTATTTTTCCACGCACGTTTAGTTAACACAGTTGAGAAGTTATTTTGAATGTACAGCTGAACAATTTCAGCGCGTTGCTTCCAACGCGGTATGACATCTCTGTCAAAAGTTATGGGGTTGCCAGATGCTTCCACTTTAAATGGCCCACCCTGTACAATACCAACAGAGGGTATTGAAAAAAAATATTTTTTTTCAGAAATCATATTTTTATGTTGTTTTTTAAGCGTACATACGTCACCTAGTCGTATAATTATTGTATCATTCAATTTATTTCGATGAGAATATTTTAAAATATTTCAACTGATGCTCTTGCCACATTTTATTTTTTTTTATTCAATGTCCAGTTTCTATGGCGAAGCTTGTCATTATTGGTGAAATACGACCATAAAGGTTGTTATGAATAGCACAGCAAGTTATGATTACAATACATATGGGTTTATTTTGATAATGCAAATATTAACGACATTATTTCACAAATACAGACTGTTCCTTTCAGTTTCAGAGATGCCAGATTATTTTAGTTTGCGAAAATATATGCAAGGTATTTTATCGGCAAGTAAATGTTTTTATTCCATAAATGAGTCTATGACAGTAGAACCCCGATTATCCGCGAGCGGGTGATCCGCCCTGCGGATTATTCGTGACTGCGAGTTCCATTGTAAATCAATAGGCCTTTCCGGAATTTGTTAGTGAGTGGTAGGCCCATGCTCTTTTGTTGTGGTCATGGCTTTTACATTATTTAGCCACTGGTGTACACGACCTTATAGATGGATAGTTGATTGATTTCTGTATTGATAGAACATAGTTTTTATGTTGAAACATCTCTTTTCGTGTTTGCATTTTTTGTCCTTTAATGGGTCATCCGCGATTTTCGTTGATCGCGATGAGTTTGCCCGACTATTCCGCGGATAATCGGAATTCTACTGTAGCTTGAATTAACACATGATGTTTTTTCGTCTGTGATTTTCCCAGATCTTCTCATTCTCCAAATTTTATAGCGGAGTTCGAAGAAACACACAACCCGCTCACTAGCGCAAAGAATGACCGAGTTCAACATTAAAAAATTCCTAAAACGTTGTTAAGTTTCATCCACTCTCTCACCATCACATTGTCAGTTTACTTTGAAGTTTTGATTTGTATCGTGAAAAGTACCGTATTTTGCTATTCAAAGTATCGGTTTTCCAAACCAAAAGCTTCCATTTATGATTCCTACAATTTCAGTAGTTTATAAATTTTAATTGCAATCGCAAAAAAGACTAACAAAAATTAAATGTGCGCTTGCATATCTGGCAACTCAGTCTGGAAGTCTGTGAGGTAAAACGTCAACATCATGCATCCATATGAAATGTCACGATATTGATGCTCGAAAATCAGAAAATCTGGATTTCTGCGTCGTCGGCCATGTTCAGCTGTCATTATGCTCTCAAATGTCATCATATTGTCAATAAAGTTGACCGTGTAAAGCGGACCTTACACGGTCAACTTTATATTTTTTTTTTTTTTTTATTAAATCGTTTATTTTTACAGGCTCAGTTACATAAGTTTAAAGGAGCCAAACTCCTATCTGTATTGTTACAAGTATATATAATCATTTTTCATTAATTCTAGTGTTAATGAAGTAGAGAACCGATTACTCGCGGTTCGCTCGAGTTTAGAAGGGTGACATTTTTTTCAGGAAAAGGAAGGGATATAAGGATATGTTGATAATGTTCACACTCACATTCGCACTCACATTCATCATACTCAATTTTTAAGTCTATCTTATATCTAATATGTATTTACATTTCACCTTATTCTATTGTTAGTAAGAAGGGATTTAATTTCTCGCGAAGGAAAAGGAAAAGGAAAATATAAGGATATAAGGACAATCACACACGAAGATCGATAACTTTTAAGAAGACGTATATTTGGGACATGTAATCAAGGTCTAACCGAGCCAACACATCTCTCACCGGCACATTGGGCTGTCTTCCTCTGGCCCGAAGAGAGTTTTCTAAATTCGATCTGGCAACAAGATACACCTCGCACGACCAAACAACGTGTTCGATGTCGTGGTAACCTTGGCCACAAGCACAGATATTGCCATCGGCAAGATCAAAACGAAAGAGTAGCGCGTCTAACGAACAGTGATTGGACATGAGTCAAGAGAAGGTGCGAATAAGTCCCGACTCAAGTCCAGACTTTTGAACCATGGTTTGAGGCTAACCTTAGGGATAATCGAGTGAAGCCACCGACCCAATTCATCTTCGTTCCACTTACGTTGCCAGTTAACGATGGTATTTTTACGGACTAAAGAATAAAATTCATTGAGGGCGATTTGACGCTGATAAATATCGCCTTCAATTGCACCTACCTTTGCCAATGAGTCAGCCCTCTCATTACCCGGAATTGAGCAATGTGAGGGGACCCAGACAAAGGTAATGACATAACAGCGTCTGGTTAAAGCACTCAAAATTTCTCGTATTCTCTCAAGGAAGTACGGCGAGTGCTTTTCCGGCCTCACTGAACGGATAGCTTCGACAGAGCTAAGACTATCCGTTACAATGTAATAGTGTTCAACAGGTCGTGAGGCGACGCTGTCCAGCGCCCAGTGTATTGCTGCCAATTCAGCAATATACACTGAGCAAGGATTCTGAAGACTGTGGGAGGTGCTAAAAAATTCGTTGAACACTCCAAATCCTGTGGACTCATTCATAGAGGACCCATCAGTAAAGTACATATTATCACAATTGATACGCCCATATTTTGCATTGAAGATCGTAGGAACGATCCCCGATCGATGATAATCTGGAATTCCATGGATTTTCTCCTTCATGAACAGATCAAAATGTACAGAGGAATTGATGTAGTCAGGAAAACAAACACGGTTGGGAATATACGAAGAAGGATCAACCTGCATGGAGATGAATTCATGATATGAAGTCATGAATCCAGAATGAAAATTTAGCCCGATCAGCTGCTCAAAATTTCCGATCACCAATGGGTTCATGACCTTACACCGGAGGATGAACCGAAGAGATAATAAATTGAAGCGATCTTTTAGTGGGAGTAGGCCTGCCAAAACCTCGAGACTCATGGTATGCGTTGAGGGCATACATCCCAACGCAATACGGAGACAAAGATACTGAATTCGCTCGAGTTTAATGAGGTGTGTTTTGGCAGCTGATTGAAAACAGAAACTGCCATACTCCATCACTGAGAGAATAGTTGTTCGATACAACATTATAAGATCTTCTGGATGGGCTCCCCACCAGGTGCCGGTAATTGTACGGAGAAAGTTTATTCTTTGTTGGCATTTTTTACTCAGATACCTAATATGGGCCCCCCAAGTACATTTGGAGTCGAACCAGACCCCAAGATACTTGAATGACATTGCATGAGTGATCGGTTTACCCAAAAGTTGAAGCTTTCGTTTTGCTGGTCTGTGCTTCCTAGAAAAAACCACCATCTCTGTTTTCTCCGTGGAGAATTCGATCCCTAGCCCAATGGCCCAGGTTGAAAAATTGTTCAAAGTATCTTGTAAGGGTTCTTGCAGGTCGGATTCTTTTGATCCTACGACAGACACTACTCCATCATCTGCAAGTTGTCTTAAGCTGCAATTTTGTGTAAGGCAATTGTCAATGTCGCTTACATAGAAGTTGTACAAAAGGGGGCTTAAACATGAGCCCTGAGGGAGGCCCATGTAAGAGACCCGACTTACTGCCGAATCTCCGTGAGAAAAATTCAAATGTTTCTCACAAAGCAAATTATATAACATATTATTCAATAGAGGCGGCAGACCCCGAGAGTGTAATTTGTCTGACAAAACCTCTATTGAAACAGAATCAAAGGCCCCCTTTATGTCCAAGAATACTGAAGCCATTTGTTTTTTTTCGGCGTAAGACATTTGAATTTCTGAAGAACGCAACGCAAGACAATCATTCGTCCCCTTGCCCCTGCGGAACCCATATTGTGTATCTGAGAGTAGGCCATTCGTTTCAACCCATCGATCAAGGCGAAACAAGATCATTTTCTCCAACAATTTCCGTATACAAGACAGCATTGCTATTGGGCGGTACGAATTGAAGTCGGACGCGGGTTTTCCGGGTTTTTGAATAGCTATAATTCGCACTTGTCTCCAATCATCTGGAACAACATTATGCTCCAGAAACCGATTGAATAAATTCAACAAGCGATGTTTCGCCACATCAGGGAGGTGTTTCAACAAGTTGAACTTAATTCTATCTGTTCCTGGAGCCGAATTGTTACAAGAAAGGAGAGCAAGAGAGAATTCTACCATCGAAAACTCGGAATCAAGATCGCACCTATCTTGTGATATATCTCGAACAGTTTTTTGCACAGGAACGGAATCGGGACAAACTTTCCGTGCAAATTTAAAAATCCATCGATGTGAATATTCTTCGCTTTCATTCGATGAAGAACGATTTCTCATGTTTCGAGCCACTTTCCATAATTTTTTCATTGACGTTTCTCGTGACAAACCTCCCACGAAAGTTCGCCAATAAGCACGTTTTTTCCCTTTGATCAAGTTTTTAAATTGATTTTCAAGGTCCAAATACGTTTGAAAATTCTCAATGGTTCCACGTTTTCGAAAAGCTTTAAATGCGTTCGATTTATCCTGATAAAGCTTGGAACATTGGCTATCCCACCATGGATTGGGAGGCCTTCGACGAATAGTGGAGCCTGGGATGGGTTTCGTTTGAGCGCGAACCGCGCTGTCATAGATCAAACGAGAAATGAAGTTATACTCCTCCAATGGAGGCAAACCATCTCTGGAATTGATGGCTAGAGCAATCGCGTCCGCATATTTTTTCCAGTCAATGTGTCTTGTGAGGTCATATGCCATGTTTATAGATTCAGAAGAATTCGACCCAATGGTGATGGAAATTTTGATTGGCAAGTGATCACTACCGTTGGGGTCCTGGATTACATTCCACTTGCAATCTAACGATAGTGAATTCGAGCAAAGCGAGAGGTCAAGAGCACTTGGGTTAGCAGGAGGTTTAGGTACACGTGTTGTTTCCCCAGTATTCAAAACGGTCATATTGAAGCTGTTACAAAGGTCATATATCAACGATGAACGATTGTCGTCGTACTGCTCCCCCCAGGCAGTTCCGTGAGAGTTGAAGTCTCCCAAGATCAATCGTGGCTCAGGAAGGAGTGAGCACATGTCAACAAGTTGCTTGCGGCTAACCGCAGCTCTCGGAGGCCAATACAAGCTGACAATACAGAGGTCTTTGCCTCTGATGTTTGCATGACAAGCAACAGCTTCTATCCCTCCAATAGGTGGAAGGTCAATTCTAAAAAATGGGTGGCACTTATTAATCCCCAATAGTACCCCTCCGTATCTGTCATCGCGGTCCAAGCGTATTATATTAAAATCGTGGAAAGAGAGATCATTTTGAGAAGAGAGCCAGGTTTCGGACAGAGCAAAAACATCACAATTGAATTTATGAATTAGAAATTTGAAAGTATCCAATTTAGGGATAAGACTACGACAATTCCACTGTAAAACAGTGATATCTCCGACCTCTCTATTTAAATTAGACATCAAGAGAGATAATCATTGCAAGAAGGGGCCATGTTTGCATCAATTGCTGCAAAATTGTCTTTAACACTGGAAGCATTGAGATGACAATGGTTCTGATGGAGTCGGAAACGTTAAAACACGTGAAGATTTGATCCACAAGGTCAGTCAACTTTATAAATCCCGATTGGGAAGTTGAACTAGACGGAAAAACAGGGACAGTTGGGGTTTTTGATGTCCCCTCGAGTGCTGGGCCGTTCAAAGGTGAACCATTCCCACGGAAACCAGGAGGAACCTGATTTTGCTTGTCCGCTGCACTCGATTTTTTAGACATGCCAGCAGGGGGTATAACCGGTGGGGCTTGTCCTTGAACTTTGGGAGTGGTCACATTTTTGCGCCGGGGATTCCCTTGGAAAATGAACGGTGTGCCCCCGTTAGCTGTGTCCGCTTCCATTTCGTCAACGGGCAACGTGGCGAAGACATTTTGAGTGTTGATTGATTGTTGTTGGGCAAGTGGAGAAGCGCCCTTTAAAATATCCGCAAAAGTGCGTTTTGAGCGTTACTTCAAAGAGCGCTTCTGTTTCTCCCAGCGACTCTTGTAAGTTTCACAAGCTGAGAGCACGTGTGGGGATCCCCCGCAATATGGACACTTATGCTCAGTCGCACTGCAGGATTCCCCCACATGTTGCTCTCCGCAAGTTGCACAGCGCTCCTTGTTGGCACAATAATCTGAAGTGTGACCAACTGACTTGCATTTGTTGCAAGTCATGGGCTTTGGCACGAAGAGTCGCACAGGCAGTCTCAATTTGTCCACCATGACGTAGTCAGGGAGGGCCGAACCAGCAAAAGTTACTCGAAACGAGTCTGACGGCGTGAATTTCGTTTTTCCCTCTTCTTGGGATACTTTACCTAGTTGGCGACTGTCCAAAATTTTAACGCCCACCAAAGGGAGTCTTTTGAATTTACCAACTCCTTCTTTTATCAATTGGCACGTCAGACCCGTTTCAGTTACCACCCCCGAGATTTCTACGTCATGGGAGGGCACGTAGACACGATACTCTAGGGTGAACCTCTCGTCGATCACAATTGCATTTGCGTGTTTCCGATCACTCACGACAACACGCAGTTTGTTCGGCCTAACCTTAGAGATTTCGACCACGGAGGAATAAAATCTTGCCAGATCTTTCGAAACCTGAATGAGATTAATAGATTTTCCTTTAGGTTTGGGCCGGAAAAAAACAACCCATGGACCAGCTCCAGGTGCATCGTCTGGATAGACCTTGACACGAGGAGAGGAAACAACTGAGGGGGAGGACGAGGTTGATTGTTGAGCGGGAGCGGGATCAGTAGGACTGGGAGGCAAGTTCGGGAGTTGAACGGAAGCGGGAGATTGAGGGGGCGAAGAGGAAAAGTTTGCCAATTTTCTTGAGGGAGGCTTGTTGAGGTTAATTAACTCTTTCTCTGAAGAGACATCTTCTGAGGGGGGAACGCGTTTGAGCGACTTCCCAGCCCCCGTTGTAGCTAGTGAGGAGGAAACAGTAGTTTCAATCTCCATTTCAACTTGACCTTCTGCCATTACGGCAGATATGAAATAATATAATTTTGGATTCTTCTATCTTCCTAAACCTAATATATATATTATACCTAAATCTCACACCAATGCGAATGAAATGAAACGGTGTCCCAATCGAACCGCGTGGCAATCGCTCGGTACAGCTGCAACGGTAAATCGCACCACCACACGATGATGGAATCGATGACGATGATAAAGCACACACAGCGATGATACGGCACACGCACCGCGCCCGCGGTGGAGAACTTCTTCCTCACGCTGGTTGTGATTGCTGCTCTTCTCACTCGCGCAATAAAGAGAACCCCGTTAGGGCGAAATAACTTCACCAGCCACTGATAACGGTATAATCTCCACTGTATGATAGACGCGAACAAATTTGCGACCGATGTCTTCGGACTGCGCGAGCTGAATGATGAACTTTATAAAATTAACAGATAAAATAACTTGCATATATTTTCGCAAACTAAAATAATCTGGCATCTCTGAAACTGAAAGGAACAGTCTGTATTTGTGAAACGAGTATTATGATGTATTTTTGAGAAGAAAAACCGAATTCTAAAGTGTAAATTATGAATGAAAATTAACTTTTACGAATCAAATTAGTATTCTATGTGAATGCAAATCACTTTTTTTCTGCAAGTGGTGAGAAAATCCCATACAAAATTTATGTCTGAAATTGACGTTATATTATAATAATACATTTTAGTAGGAATATCTGAAAATTCAGAGGAAGTAGGTTAAGTTAAGGTTAGGACTACGCGCTTCAACTAATTAAATAATACCAAGTAGATATTTTCATTCAAATTTTACCAATTGAAAATTGCCTTTTAGCCTTCTAATCTGATAGAGAATAGTTTGGATCCCAAACTCGAATGTCGCCACTATCCATCGCGGATATTTTCGTTGTCTCGGGTTGAGGGCGATATTGACCGTGTAAGGTGGAAAAATATTGATTGAGGTTAGATCAGATGTTGAAAGCCTAGCTGTCACGATATTGAAGACACTTATTGTCAATCCGGTTGATCGTGTAAGGTGCCCATCATGTTCCACTTCTCTTCTCTGCTGTCACTTTTTAGTTGACAAATGAGATTTGCTTCTTTAGCTGCTTCCAGGGATGCCAGGAGATTTTTTCAAATGTCTTCACATAATACGTAAAAATGTCTTCAAATGTCTTCACATGGTATGAAAAAATGTCTTCAAATGTCTTCACAGTCATATCGATAAAACTAAAATTCATAGGCTTACATTTCGACAAAGTTTGATAGCTTATTCAATGTATATATTAATTGGCATTGTTATATAGCACATTTCACTAAACTTGCCTTGAGGTTTAGAAGTATATTTCAATAAATGTGAACAAAGAATATATTTCACAACCGCGAACTTATTTTCATGAGCTTATAAATGACAATTAGCCTGATATACCGTTGATTGAGTGAATATCGCCCCGGTGTTTCCAAAAAAAACGGAACTGTGATAACTCAATTTGTTTATTTCAGTTTTGAAGTTTTGGTTGTAGCTCAAACCATATCCATAGAACTGATTATTGATGAAACGGTGTGTACCTTCGATTTGTGAAGTGGTCGTTTGAAAGATCTAGGTTAATCTATTGTATAATATAGGTCCAAATTAATAAACATACCTTGTCACAATCATTCAAATTTTCTAGTGCAAATGAACTAATGTCTTCTAGAGACATTAGAGGTCCCACGTTGTTGAATTCATTCTATATACTTGTGGATTTTCTGCTTGGAAAAGTTTGAAAAAAGCGAGTGAATGACCCCGAGACTAGCTTTGCGCAGTGGTGATATCATAACCATTGAGGTTTATCCGAGGTGTGATTATTGGTAGTTGAACACTAAAAAACCCGAGACAAAAGTATCTGTTACTAAGAACTAACTAATTACTAAGAACAAAAGTAAACAAGTGATACTGATAAAAAAGCGATCGAATGACACTGATACAAAAGCCCTACTTCTTTTGACGATCTTTCCGGCCAATAGTTAGAAATTTATGAAAATAATATCTCTCAAAAATTCACATACTCAATCATACTGAAATGTCTTCACATATTTCATAATGTCTTCAAAATGTCTCCACAAAATCAAATGTCTTCACAGTAAGTCAAATGTCTTCAAAACGAAGACATGTCTTCAAACCTGGCATCCCTGGCTGTTTCTGACATCCGCACCTCTGCTTGTACGATTCGTTCCTTATCCGATTTTCCGCAGAAACTGTTACACTCCGGTCCAATTTCAAGCTTAAGTTCTTTCATTGTCTCCAAAACGCCTTGTAGACGATTATTAAAGTTACAGGTTGCTATATTTGCTGCAATTTCCAAAACATTATGGTTGCATGCATCAATATTGCAAATCCACGGCTCTGGTCGCGATAGTAAGCGAATCTAGTTGTTTGAATCTCTGATCGGCAAATACACATAGGACCAATTCAAAAATAAATCTAAATATATCCATCCACTATATTGTTTGATAACATTGGTAGCCAGGAGGATATACATTCCTCATTAAGCAAAGACTCAGGTCCACTAATTGGCTTGTAACTTCGGAACGGAGCACCGGACATACCTGTGACAAAAACTACAGTAAAATGGACATTCCAGAGCACATTTTAAGCCAGAAATATCTTCTTAATTTTATCAATACCAATAAACAACAATAATTTTTTTTCGAGATAACACCAAATCTCGACGTTTTATGCCTTTTTAAGGAAGGGAAGGTATTGAATTAGAGAGACTTTAAACTCTGAGAGTTCATTCGTCTCTGCCTTTTTAAGTAATTTGGCATCGAGAAAAAAAAATCGATTTTACTAATTTCATGTACAACTTCCACCATTGTTAGGCTGACCAGCTTAAAAGAAAATCCGTTTTTTTTTCATGAAGGCGTAGTAAAGTTTTTTTTAGGCTGTGCCCTTCTCAGTGTTGAAACGATGGAGGATTTTCAGTATTTCCTTCATGGAAAGTAGCATACATCGATTCGAATATACAGTGATTCAAACTTGTAATAGTGCTCTCTTTTCCCTTCTTTAAAACGTGGTTTCGGAACATTCTATTTAGATACAGTCATAGTGTCACATGAGCTTTAAAATGTTTGATATCTGTTTTCAGAATAATGGTTTTTATTTCTATAAGAATAGCGAATGTATGTATGAAAATTGACCCAAACTCATATTCGTACGCCGGTTGAAATTTCAATTAGATTTCTAAGGATTCCATCATTAGTATGGTATCCCTTTCTCATTACAACTATCTTTAGCTGTCTTTATCCGTTATCTACAAATTTTTTTGGTGTTTTCGAAAATATAAAAAGCAAGGTGTGGACAAAAAGAGATTGAATCGAGGAATCAAGTTTTGACGAGACAATGGCCCAAAGCGCAAGGCACATAAAGTTCGCACATGGTTACATTACAATTATATGGGTCTACCTCAAGGCTTATGTCTAAGTCCCCTTCTTTGTAACTTTCATGTGAAAGATATTGACAGTTGTTTGGCAGAACAATGTACCCTAAGACCGCTTGCAGATGACGGCGTGTTTTCCGTCAGTGGCCCACATGCCGTAAACTTGCAAAGACAATTGCAAAATTCCCTAGATAAATTGTTTTTTGGGCAAGCAATTTAGGGATTGAAATCTCGAAACTTAAGATTTTGGACAGAAGCATTACCCAATCATTGACCTTCAAGTACCTTGGTGTCAGGCTTGATTCAAAATGCATTTGGAATACCCACATTATGTATTTGAAGCGAAAATGTCAAAAGAGGGTCAACTTTCTCCGTTTGATTTGCGGCACGTGGTGGGGAGCTCATCCTGGAGATCTCATAATGCTTTATAAAACAACTATTCTGTCTATTCTGGAGTACGGCGTTATCTGCTTCCTCTTAGCAGCTGAAAGTCGCCTTCTAAAACTGGAACGAATTCAATATCATTGTCTGCGTATAGCTTTCGGCTGTATGCACTCAACGCATAACATGAGTCTCAAGGTTCTGGCAGGAGTAACTCCTCTACAGAACCGATTCTGGGAACTTTCTCTCAGAATACCAGTAGAATGCGGAGTCACGAACTCACTTGTGAACTTCGAAAAAATGCTTCATCTAAATATACAATCTCGGTTTATGAGAATTTACCACCACTATATTTCATCAGATATTTGTTTTCCATCGTTTACTCCAGACCGTGCTCACTTCGCCATCAGCAGTTTCTCATTTGAATACGATTTGACAATGAAACAAGCAACTCTTGGGATTCCAGATCAGCTTCGACCAATTTTAATTCCCCAGATTTTCAATCGAAAGTACAGAAAAGTCAATTGCATGAAAAGATGGGTCTCGCCTCAATGGATCCACTGGCTTCGGCGTTTTCAATGAAAATTCAGGCGCCTTCCGTTAACTGCAGGAACTTTGTTCCGTTTATGTTGCTGAGCTGGCAGTCATCGACTTCGCATTGGGTATGATCTCTAACAAGCCTGCAGACCATTACTTTATTTTCTCGAATAGTCTCAGTCCGCTTGAGGCTCTCCAGTCGATGAAAATTTTGAATGAAAATCTTATTTCCTCACAAAAGTGAGTCAGCAGATGAGTGCATTCAGTAGTGTAGTGTGCGGGAGGCAAACCCGGCATTTGCCGGGGGCACTGACCCTCTGGGGCACCAAAATACAAGAATTTTCAATTGCAATTTTCTTCCCGTATCTGTAGTATCTGTAGTTTCATGTTTCAATTGAGTAAAAAAAACAATCATGGGTAGTTGCTTCCGTCCGTACATGAAATCAATAACCTCTCTTTAGTTTTCGCAAAATTGAAACACCCAATTGCGTTGTTTTACACTTATTGCCTCTGTCTGGAAAGTCGAAAAATAATAAATTTTCGTGATTTTTTTGGATGTTAGGAATAAAATAAGTATTCGGGTACTTTGATTATTGTTTAAAGTATATTTGAAGATGTATTTTCCATTTTTTGAGCGCACGAATAATGATTATTACCCTGTTGAAAGCTAGATGCGCAGATGATATTTGAAAATCGATACCTTGCTGGTGATATCGGTACTGAAGCAACGGTGTGTCACTGAACGAATTCCAATTAATATTTCGAGAAAACGTATTTAAAAATTCGTACATCAAAACTATATTCCTTGAGATATCAAAAAATCCTTTAGGGCAACATTTCTGAAAGCATAAGCTTCCCAAAAATGCTGAAAAATCGATTTTTTTCGACCTTCCAGACCGGGGTCCCCTCTTGAGCTGCATCATAAGAACGTATACTGTGTATACAAGTTGGAACAGCGTGGAGAGGCTGTAGCGCAGGAGTGGCCAAAGCGTAGACTTTTCCTAGTCTCCCGCCTGTATGATATTTACACGTTACTAAAATCAGTCGTGTACTACAGCAGTCTTTCCCAAAAAGTATAATAAAATAAAAAGAAAGTATCGTTGGCTCTAAATGAATGTTTGTTTTCACGAGTTTCCTCAAAATCGAATTCGAAGTCAAAAACAGCAACAATTGCATCATTTGAAGGAAATTTTATTAAAGCATACGAAGCCTTTTGAAGATAGTGAAAGGAGTATTGCATCAGGAGAATTATTATTCGAAAATTTAAACAATGAATCTGAAATAACTAATAAGAAAAGTCGCTGTTAAGAAACACAATTATACGTAGAACAGAAGCTAAAAGTAAAAACATGGAAGAGATGCTGATTGAAAGTATTGATGAACCGGATTGCTATCCTTACAACTCGACGAATATCAATAACAACTTTTTCATGTTTTCTTTGAAAAATTACTATTTTTTATTAAAATTATTTATGTTTAACTCGTAACATTTTTATGTATAAATTGGTGCGATTCAAATATTATGCAAACTTTTTTTGATTTAGAAACATTTCAAGAACATGTAAAGCGCGAGAATTTACGCACAACCATAACATTGTCGAACATTATTTTTTAAGGAGTCTCCATAAAAAAATGCCATGTATTCTAAAAACTATACTAGATAGAAAGCTAATGTCCTCGACAAAAGTTGATATTTTAATAAAATCTAAAACTTTGTCAAATACGTCAAATCGCTATCTTAACTTCAAAATTAGGATTGATAGTAATTTTTTAAAGAAAACATGAAAGAATTGTTGAAAATCTTTTTCCCTGTAAAAGTACCCATCTTCTAATGTATCTTTGGAAATTGTAAGGGCTATTCACATTTTTTTTATTTAAAAAAATACGTTTTTGGGAAGAATGAATTTAAATTTTAAAAATAATTGATTCAGTGAAATTTTTCTTTGAAATTTTTTTTGATATTTTTTATGAAAATTTAAACAATTTCCTAGCACGAGTTGGCATGTTCAGTATACCGGTAATACTTCTGCTCCTTCGAGAACAACAGTTTATCATTGGTTTAGTGAATTTTCAATGGGACAGCGTCGTAGAAAAGAGGCTACGAATCCCGAAATCGTAAAACAAGTGCATAGCTTCGTTTTGAACGATCGTAAAGTGAAGTTACGCGAGTTAGCTCAGGCCGTAGGTATTTCAAAAGTTTAATACATTTTGCACATTAGACATTTTGGACATGAAAAAACTATGCGCGCGATGGGTGCCGCGTTTGCTGACCGTCGATCAAAAACAGCAGTGCGTTGATAATTCAACAGCCGCTTTGGCGTTTTTGAAGCGTAATCGAGTGAACTTCTTTCGATGTTTTGTGATAATGGATGAAACGTGGATCTATTACCACACTCTTGAGTCCGGTAGGCAGCCTGCAGAGTGGCTGACAAGCAACGAAAGCCGGCCAGAGCGGCCAAAAGAGACTATCGGTCGGCCGGGAAGGTTTTAGCCTCTGTTTTCTTGGGTTGTACATGGCATAATTTTCATCAATTACCTGCAGGAGGGAAAAGCAATTACCGAAGAGTATTATGCAGCGTTATTGAATAAAATGAACAGCGAAATAAAGAAAAAACGACCCCATATGGTGAAGAACCATATTACGCCATCACGACATACATCCTTCAATGGGATGGCCAAGTTGGACAAATAATGATTCCAATCGGCTGCTCACCCACCAATATGGCCCCAGCAATTATTATATGTTTCCTCAAGCGATGGCTCCAGGGAAAGATATTCACATCGAATGAGGAAGTCATCGCAGAATATGAGGCATATTTCGATGACTTATATGTCTCGTATTACAGAAAGGGAATCGAAATGTTGGAAACTCGCTATACCAAGTGAATTGCCCTCGAAGGAAACTATGTTGAGGAATAAATACAGCTTTGCCCAAAAAATGATTCTTTTCATTAACAATCTCGGGACATTTCAGCCCATGTAGTAGCATCAGATTTTTCATTTATAACGAGAGACGAACTAACATCTATGAGCATGGATTCCCTTACCTGAACTCTTCGACGTCTTTAGGCATCTTGAACATTATTCTCAGATATTCTCTCAAAGCATTTTATTCTAACATCGAGACGGCGCTACGAATTTTACTGACGCTTCCAGTTACAATGGCATCGTGCGAATGCAGTTCCAGCAAGTTTGAATTGTTTAAAAAATATCTGCGTTCTAAATTGAACTAAGCCCGACTCAATGGCTTGGCAATTCATTCGATCGACATTAGCTAAGACCTTGATTTAGATGCAATTGTAGATCATCAGCTAAAGCACGCAAGTGAAAAAGTCGAAACAAATGCTACTTTTTAGGGCGCCATTTTCATAGTTTACCGGGGCGCTGTCTACCCTCACTACGCCGCTGAGTGCATTGATCGAAAGATCCTATAAGATAACCTTTGTATGGGTGCCATCTAATTGCTCAATTCCTGGCAATGAGAAGGCGGACACTCTCGCACAGGTGGGTGCCCAGAAAGGCGAATTGTTTGATAAACAGATTTCATACGATGATTTTTTTCCAATTACTGCGTCAAAGTTCCCTCTTGTGTTGGAACTTTGGGACACTAGAAATCTTAGGAAGTGGTTACCTTCAATTATACCAAATGTTTCTTCGAGCGCATGGTTCAAAGGTCTGGACATAAGTCGTGACTTCATTCGTGTAATAAGTAGATGTCCAACCAGTACTCGCTAGACATGCATCTCTACAGAATAAATCTTGTTCAAAGCAATGTCTGTCGGTGTGGAAACGGTTACGATGACATCGATCACGCAATTTGACAATGTACGGATAATTACGCAGCCAGAGAGTACCTTTTGAATACCCTTGAGGCTCAAGGAAAACAACCCTATATGCTTATCAGAGACATGTTGGGAACTCGCGACATCTACTATATACAGTCGATCTATGTTTTTGTGAAATGATCTAGTGTTCTTCGTATTTGCAAACAGATGATTTCCATCTCAATGACATTAGTACTTAAACTAACTTAAACTGACAACACAGATTTTAAAACTGACAACACCGTGAACTAACTAAAAATCGTCTAAATTTGCACTTATTCGATTCATGTGACACATTGAAATCAAACACAAAGTAACACTTATTGAAAACACGACACATACTCCGCACTGGTTCATGTAGGCCATAGTTCGTTCTAGCATGAGGTATGCTGAGAAATGAGTGTGATCGTAGATGACGACGACGGGTATTAATGTGAGCAGTATAGGACAATCGATATTGCCCTGCAAGAGATTTGCAACGAAGCATGCTTTCGTTACCTTACGTCTCGCGTCCAATAGTTCTAGGTTGATGAGCTTACATCGGCTTGTGTAGCTTGGTAAATTCAAAGGATCCCTCCAACTGAGGTGACGAAGTGCAAACCTCATGAATTTCCTTTGAACATATTCAATGCGTTGTGTTCCATTTTGGTAGTACGGAGACCAAGCAATAGATGAGTATTCCAGGATAGGACGCACAATTGAACAATATAAGGCTTTTAGACAGTAAACGTCCTTAATTTTTTTGGCAAAGCGAAAAAGAAACCCCAGTTGCGAAGTGGCTTTAGATACAGCATGTGTGCGGTGATCTTTAAAATTCATTTTAGCGTCGATCATAATCCCCAAGTCCTCGACTGTTGATTCGCGTTTGAGTTGTATGCCTGCCAATGTGTAGTCAAAGCAGAAGAGTGTGTGTTTACGCCCGAATGAAATAACGGAGCACTTCGACACGTTAAGCGACATACGATTCTTTAGACACCATTCGGCAAAAGCTTCCAATTGTTGTTGCAAGAATAATGCGTCTCGCGGTTGCTGTATCACGTAGTACAGCTGCAGGTCATCGGCATACGAGAGTTTCAGACATTTCATCTTGAAGTTGTTGTACATCGTTCATGTACAGCAGAAACAAAAATGGTCCTAGGTGACAGCCCTGCGGAACACCAGACCAAACCGGAAACGGTGATGAAATACGATCTCCAATTTTGACGGACATGCTACTACCAGTTAGATACGATCGGATCCAGATGACCATTTGGTTATTCATTCCAAGTTTGTCAAATTTAGCTACTGCTATTCGATGATTCATCTTATCAAACGCTGCGGATAAGTCGGTGTAGATAGCGTCTACTTGTAGTCCATTCTCAATTTGATGTATCACGAACGAGGTGAAGCACGTCAAGTTAGTGGTCGTGGAACGCTTACGCATAAATCCGCGTTGTTCGAATGAGATATACTGAGAACAACCTAACGCATTAACGCCTGAAGCACGATCAGCTCAAACAACTTCGAGGTGGCACATAATGCAGTAATACCTCGATAGTTCGAAACGCTCCGTTGTGACAACTCCCGGTTGAGACAATTTTATCCAATTTCCATATTCCAAACCTGACCAGTCCCACAAAATTGTTGCCCCCTTAACCTCGAGTATACCGCGAGTAATCAGTCAAATCATTCAAACCATAGATTTAAGATTAAATAATGTAAAAAAATGGATTAGCGGCTCCGCAAAGGTTCTGCGATTGAAATTGAATGGTTACATTACTATTGCTCAAAAGTTTGATATTCCTCCACACTCCTCCACAATTTCTCTACATCAATCCCAGTTAAAAACTATGGAAATTATCTGTGTATGTACGGTTAAAGGTAGTTGAACAAGGGATACCATACTAATGATGGAATCCTGAAATTGATCAACGTATTCGAAATCAAGTTGAAATTTCAACCAGCGTAGTACGATTATGAGTTTGAGTCAATTTTTATACATTCGCCATTTTTAGAGAAATAAAAACCACTATTCTGAAAACAAATATCAAACCTTTTAACTCTCATATGACACTATGAATTAATCTAAACAGAATGTTCCGAAGACTTTCGACTTTTAAAAGAAGGGAATATAGATCTGCATGGTAGAGGCGAATGAACTGAAAAGTTTAAAACCTCTATAATTCATCACGTTCGTTCGTTCTGCATGGTGGCGTGCGATTACGAGTTTGTATCACTGTATCTACCAGTCTGATTCTTTGTGTTCATATCAGACCCAGAATTGTTCTCACAGCAAGCATACAGCAAAAAGTTAAAGACATAATTATGTTCAACATATTACCTGTATGAATGGGAACATGGCGAGCAAGGGCCCCTTTTTGTTGAAACTGTTTCCCACAAAATGTACAATCATAACTGGACGCTCGGCTATGTTTGGCTGCATGTGACGACAGAGCAGATTTTGTTTTTAACGCTAACCCGCATATGTTGCATACATGAGTGCTCTTAACGAGCGGATGATGTTCCTTCATATGTAGCTGAAATAATCGTAATATTACCTTTCATCCAGTGAAGTTTGAAGGAAGCAAAAATTACCTTCAACTTAGCTTTAGAACCAAACACAATATCACAATCGACGCATCTCATTTGGATGATCTGAACACTTTCTTGTAACGTCCCGCCAGAGTCCGAATCAACTAGTTGTTCGAAATGTTGATCATCGTTTTCCTGCTCGTTCTCTTCCTCCCGATTGTCTTCTTCATCTAGATGTTCCTCGTCGACATACTCACTGTCGTCCAGACAGAAATTCATCGAATCTCCCAAAAACTCCAACTGCAATTCTTCGACTGTAGTCTTATGAGAGTGATGCCTCATTTCATCTAACGATTGAAAGCCGATTCCGCAGGTATTACACTTAAGTGAGATTGACTTTTCCGTTTTGATTATTGTCTTAATGTCTTCCACATCCGCAATGGGCTCATCCCCCGGTTGAATATGATCAAGCTCCACCAAATAATCTAGGTATAAGCCGTTGTCCTCCTCCTTGAAAAACATTTGTTGATTTGGCTCAGCCTTGTTCCCAACAAGTGTCATGTTCTTGATCAGAAGTTCTGTAAACTCTTTCTGGATAATCAGCGCCTTAGTATGAGCCGCATCGTAGTCGTTAAGTTTGACCACACATTCCTGGCAAATAACCGACACTATAAGACTTGTACCAATATCCGATAGGTCTCTTTCAAGAAAGCGTTCGATAACTTTGAAAATAAGCGTGCCAGAGAACTTGGTAGTGAGCTCCATTAAATTTCGAAAATGTTGGGATGTCTCTTCTGCACAAATGAAACATTTTTCGAGCGAACTATCCATATTACTATTTTCTGTATACAAGTACAATGTTTCTGCTCGCCCTGATACTGCACTCCCACAGTGTGTTTACGTAGTTGACGTTTACAAATGTATACAAATGCACGATGAAAAGAAATTCTCGAAAAACAACACAAGGGGTACCACAATGTTCACGCTTGTTCATAGTAAGCTGGGAGGGGTATAAATAATGTCCACGCGGATACGGTAAGGCAGTATTCTAGTCTAGAAATTTGAAAAAAATCAAAATTTGTTTCCTTCATATTTCTGTAGTTTAGGCATTTAAGAATATACCCTAGGAAGGACTTCCTATTATTTACCGAGTTGAAGCCATTTCACTGATGCGCTATCTAACCTGGTACGGCCAAAGCAATGAACTTCAAACGCCTTTTTCTCGAAATTAGTTTTTTTCAAACTGGCGATATCTCAAGTTCTACTGAACCGATTCATGTAGAATTTATATGGATACAATCTGCAGGCATCTCTCTATCGCATGAACCCCTTGAAAAATGATATTTTGTTAAATTTTACTACTTTAAAAAAAATCGGAAAACGTAAGAAAAAACGTTTTAAACCGCATTTTGTTTTTCGAACGGCCGCCATTTTGTCAAAAAAGATGTTTTGACTTATCCGAGGTTCATTTCATTTCAGTTAACCAGAAAGGGTCGAATCGTGTACGTCATGGCACAACTTTTTTTTTTAACCCTCTCACTTTATCAACTCTTAACTATTCTAGTTATGAATATTTTTTCTCCGTTAAATTTTTCTTTTATTGTTAGAAGATAGATGAACAAATGATGATATAATGAATAGTACAAATATCCTTTGTTTTATTTTTACGAAACTCGAAAAAAAACGTCTGAAATTCGTGCCTCTACACTAGAATACCCTCTTAAACAAATATTCAAAAGTAATGCATTCACAATTGTATTCAAAAATAAATTGAATCTGTTTTGCATTTTCGAGAATTGTCCGCTCACCCTGAGCGGAGTCAATAAAGTATTTTTTTCAAGTGCTTGAAAAAAAGATTATCTTGGAACTTTTCAGGAGTCAATAAAGTATTTTTTTCAAGTGCTTGAAAAAAAGATTATCTTGGAACTTTTTTCCCCTCACTTCTTCTTCTTCTTCAATGGCACTAACGTTCCTAGAGGAACTTCGCCGTCTCAACGTAGTATTACTTGCGTCATTTTTATTAGTACTTAGTTGAGATTTCTATGCCAAATAACACGCCTTGAATGCATTCTGAGTGGCAAGCTCTAGAATACGCGTGATCACAGTGCAAGTCGGAGGAAATTTCTTTGACGAAAAATTCCCCCGACCAGAACGGGAATCGAACCCGAACACCCGGCATGTTAGTTATGACGCTAACCACTCGGCCACGGGAGCACAACTACCTGTCAAATGTTTCTCCGATCCAGAGATGCCAGGTTTGCCGACATGTCTTCATTTTGAAGACATTTGACTTACTGTGAAGACATTTGATTTTGTGAAGACATTTTGAAGACATTTTGAAGACATTATGAAATACTTGAAGACATTTCAGTGTGATAGCGTACGTGGGTTCTTGAGAGATATTATTTCCATGAATTTTTAACTATTGGCCAAAAATATCGTCACATGAAAAAGAGCTTGTTTCGTTTTGACCTGAACCTTCCAAACGATCACTTCACAAATTGAAGGTTTTCCGATTACATAACGTTTCAATAATAATGGTCTGAGTCACAACAAAAACTTCAGAGCTTAAACAAACAAATGGAGTCATCAAATTTTGTTTTTATGGAAGAACTGGTGCTATAATCAATCAATCAACGGTTTATCAACCCAATTGTCATTTCTGTACTCATAAAATTTAGTTCGCTATGTATTCTTTGTTCACATTTATTGAAATAAACTCCAAAACCTCGAGAAAATTTAATGAAATGCGCTATATAACAATACGAATTAGAATAAACATTGATTAAGCTATCAAACTTCGTTCAAAAGTAAGTTTTTTTTTCACTTAAATTCTTTTTATTTCTCAATTTGGTTCACATTATAATATAATAATACATTTCAAGTGATCACCCTAGGGTTCTACATTTTTAAATTCAAAAGTAAGTTATTAATTTTGGTTCCCTCCGATATGATGGTGAAGACATTTGAAGACATTTTTGCGTACCATGTGAAGACATTTGAAAAGACCACCTGGCATCCCTGCTCCGATCAAAGAAACAAACGTTTTCGTAACTCGAACTTAGTTTATTTACGTTTGTATCCGAAGCAAAATTTTATTCAAGAAAGTGGTCAGTTTGATTTAAAATACGTTGTTCAGTGAAAGACTGTCCGAATGCGAGTAAAAAATACTCGCGTATGTTTCCATCATTTCCCCTCGGATGCGTTCTTACAAATGCACTGAATCGGTTTTCGTAAAGAGGATAAACATACTCCGAACAAGGATACCCGCGTCTGTGGAGTAAGCGCAATGGTTGAATTATTATAAACTAAAAGTGTTGCAATGTTTTCATTTACTTTTGCAGGACTATTTTAATAGTTGTTCCATTTCAACCGAAAAGGAAACCTGGTGAATCTTCGAAACGCTTTCCAACAATTAGGCCGATTGTCCAGCAACAAGACTACGTCCATCCATTCCAACAAGTAACGCAGATTGTTTTGCCGCTATATTCCGCTATTGTTATGTCCCAGCAAACATTAAATCGTATAATTTTGCACGTGCCAAGTCAAGAAATCCGAATAAATCATAATCGCTTATGATATCAATCAAAGTATGTATCGTGTATATTTGAAATCGCATAAATTGTAAAAACTCGATTTTATATACCATTATCAAATTAAGTCGCAATTCGGTATAATAAACATCAATTTTATGATGTACATTGTCGTGAAATATATTTAATCCGCATCATATGCGTATATTACGATACAGTTTGTGTGTCGTATAAGCGTATAATTTAAATCGATTCAGTACTGTAGTAAATCGTGTTGCATGCTGAAGAAAATCATGAAACAGTAAATCTTCTTAGATCCTAATAAAGAACATATTACATCATATTGAAATGTCAATGAAATGCTGATGCACTCGAAAGTTTTAACTGCTGTTGAATTAAATTTCAGATAGCCGCGCGAGATAGCTGGTGGATGATAATTCAGACGACCGGAGTTAGAATCCACATCGCAGCAGTTTTCACCAAACATCAGTCTGTGCCATTTTAAACATTCATATTCCACTCCAACACAAGTCAATCAAACGATTATTATTTCCACAAACATAAATACTCATATATAAAAATCGCGCTTCGTGAGGCTATAATAAACATTTCACGAAAATATTTTGCGTCATTTGTTTTTTTCTATATCTGTAATAAATCGTATATGAGTATAGTATGGCAAAAGTCGTATTTGGTGCTATATATTCATATTAGATCGCAATTCAATTCAACATAATCGCTATTATAGCCGGTCAAAGTTGCATATTCATCCAAACAAATTCGTTAAGCATTTGCCATGTATGTATATGGCCTCCACTTTTGCATGCAGTTAGGCGCATTATATGCCAACCAAATTTTAGGGCATATGATGTTATATATATACGCTTGTTATGCGATTTAATGTTTGCTAGGGTTTTGCCGCTATTTTCATCCGGAAAGAACGTCCTCCATAGAGTGGAGACAACATTGCAGAATCTAGATGTGAAATTCCGAAAATTTTTAAAAAGCTTTGCGAAACCCTACCCATCGGCCTGGGGAAATTTAAAACACTAAAATCCTGATTGGTACATTCAGAATATTCTAATTACAAATTGAACGAAATGTGGCGATAGAAAGCTCAGTAATTGGAAGTCGAAATTTAATGAGAGAAAAATGTTTTTATAACGGCTGAAAACACAAAAAATAATCAGTTTTGGCGGAAAATGAAATTATGTTATCTCAATAATTCTGAAATTCCTGCCAAAATATAAACTAGATCTTTCTGATTCTGAACGTTAGCATTAATTGATGCAAAAAGGTAGTTCGTTCATTTTTATTAATTTTGATTTATTTTGCCTTTGATAACAATACTTTATCTATGAAGTGTACCATTATAAAAAAGTAACACCTTTTTTCCCCTCCTGATTATTATATCTCTTTTGACATTGGATTCTTTTTGACAAACTCAATCTCGATCAGCGAATCGTCAATTTGGAAGAAAAAAATACATTACTATGGAATGATTTGGAAAGCCTAGGAGCTAGCCAGATACACTTTCGTGTTTCTGATTTTTTAGCCAAACTGAAAGAAACAGCTATACATTTTTCAAAATGCAGACCTGCTTTCAAGAATTCTAATCCTACTTCATTACAATTCACAATTATCGTAGGCAGCTTTTTAACTTTTTAACTTTTAACTTTATTTTCGTATGATAAAAACATTGATTAGTTTAACGTACGCGGCGTCGGGATGGCCATGTACATAACGTACAAATGAAACACGCACGAACGTAAACACAAAATAAATTAAAACTATATATGAACGGACTAAAAACAGACGACATTGAACGATGACAGACTTGCACTGTTATTGTTTTGTTTATGCTGTTGCGTGCATCTACCAGGGGTAAGACATCAATTGAATATAGGCTACCCAAAATCAAAATCAATATGGCGTCATTTGTTTATCAACATATACACAACAGTAATTGATTGAACCAAAATGTCCGCAGCAATATTGGGTACACTGGCAATATGAGGGATTTGACGTTTTAGTCGTACCCCTGGCATCTACGGGTGACAGCTTAGCTGCCACCACGGCTTACAGAGACAAGGCTAGCTACTCCGGATCAGTATTTTTTTAGTGACGTTATCTGAGTCGTTGAAGTAAACAATGTGTTCTTATTTTTTATTTTTCGTGCTTTGTAAGTTTGTGTGTTGATAATATAGTTGATTATATTTAACACAAATTTCCGTATAATGATATCTATATAAAGCGTCGTGCACAAATTACGTAACGTGATAAGGGGGGAGGGGGGTCGAGGTTGCGTTACTTTCTGTGTATTAAAGATAGGAAATTGCGTTACGTAGGGGGGAGGGGTCCAAAATCCGGATTTTTAGCGTTGCGTAATTTGTGCACGACGCCTAATAACATATCGAAATTACGATTTTGCGTAATATACTATGAAATCTTCCCTATTTTTGTTACATTCACATTTTCCATATTGTGTTAAAAATCACTTGGTACTCCTGTATGCGGGACTGAGGAAAAGTCGAACTAGTTTGTTATTGTTTTGATTCATTCTGATGTGGCAGAGACGCACAATACAAATCAATATCTTCTGAATTTGCATGTATCGTGTTATTTTCGACAACATGAAGCGAGGACGCCGAATGCATGTTCTAAAACCCTTTTGCTTTACTCAAACTATGTTTTCCATCGTCGGATATCCGGATACGTTAAACGGCGCTGGAATATTTCAAAACAAAACCAAATGTCATTCTTTCTTACACATACACATTGACAATTTTGATAAAACACGCCAAAGACATGCCGCTGGCACGGTGCGATGTGAGTGAATTAAAATATCGTGGCGAGAAATAAACACGCTCCGCTCAAGCCATGTTGACGCTCCGCTGCAGTGAGAACAGAGCCTAATTCATAATAATATCTATTTCTGTTCATTTAGGAATTGCTGTATAACATATGTTTTCATCAATTCTTGTTTGGTGTGTGCAAATGTAGACGTAAACAAAAATAGTTCATTGCTTTGATATGCACTTTCACATTACTGTTATCAACTGATTGTAATGCATTGCTGTTTTTAAATCGATAAAAACGTTGTCAACATACTAGGATTGTGTTATCCCTTCAGTGTAGCTGTTAAAAACAAACAATATTAGCCTCGAGGTAATCGTAAACTATGAATTGCAAACCAATTTTAACATGTAAGTTGAAAAAGGTACTAGACGTTCGATGATGAAAATAATTGTTCAAATTTGTAGACTCTGGCGACTCTCGTCTTTTTAAAAGCTTAGAGCCACACATCACCAGCGCTCTCCCGTGCTTGAAAAAAAGATTATCTTGGAACTTTTCAGGAGTCAATAAAGTATTTTTTTCAAGTGCTTGAAAAAAAGATTATCTTGGAACTTTTTTCCCCTCACTTCTTCTTCTTCTTCAATGGCACTAACGTTCCTAGAGGAACTTCGCCGTCTCAACGTAGTATTACTTGCGTCATTTTTATTAGTACTTAGTTGAGATTTCTATGCCAAATAACACGCCTTGAATGCATTCTGAGTGGCAAGCTCTAGAATACGCGTGATCACAGTGCAAGTCGGAGGAAATTTCTTTGACGAAAAATTCCCCCGACCAGAACGGGAATCGAACCCGAACACCCGGCATGTTAGTTATGACGCTAACCACTCGGCCACGGGAGCACAACTACCTGTCAAATGTTTCTCCGATCCAGAGATGCCAGGTTTGCCGACATGTCTTCATTTTGAAGACATTTGACTTACTGTGAAGACATTTGATTTTGTGAAGACATTTTGAAGACATTTTGAAGACATTATGAAATACTTGAAGACATTTCAGTGTGATAGCGTACGTGGGTTCTTGAGAGATATTATTTCCATGAATTTTTAACTATTGGCCAAAAATATCGTCACATGAAAAAGAGCTTGTTTCGTTTTGACCTGAACCTTCCAAACGATCACTTCACAAATTGAAGGTTTTCCGATTACATAACGTTTCAATAATAATGGTCTGAGTCACAACAAAAACTTCAGAGCTTAAACAAACAAATGGAGTCATCAAATTTTGTTTTTATGGAAGAACTGGTGCTATAATCAATCAATCAACGGTTTATCAACCCAATTGTCATTTCTGTACTCATAAAATTTAGTTCGCTATGTATTCTTTGTTCACATTTATTGAAATAAACTCCAAAACCTCGAGAAAATTTAATGAAATGCGCTATATAACAATACGAATTAGAATAAACATTGATTAAGCTATCAAACTTCGTTCAAAAGTAAGTTTTTTTTTCACTTAAATTCTTTTTATTTCTCAATTTGGTTCACATTATAATATAATAATACATTTCAAGTGATCACCCTAGGGTTCTACATTTTTAAATTCAAAAGTAAGTTATTAATTTTGGTTCCCTCCGATATGATGGTGAAGACATTTGAAGACATTTTTGCGTACCATGTGAAGACATTTGAAAAGACCACCTGGCATCCCTGCTCCGATCAAAGAAACAAACGTTTTCGTAACTCGAACTTAGTTTATTTACGTTTGTATCCGAAGCAAAATTTTATTCAAGAAAGTGGTCAGTTTGATTTAAAATACGTTGTTCAGTGAAAGACTGTCCGAATGCGAGTAAAAAATACTCGCGTATGTTTCCATCATTTCCCCTCGGATGCGTTCTTACAAATGCACTGAATCGGTTTTCGTAAAGAGGATAAACATACTCCGAACAAGGATACCCGCGTCTGTGGAGTAAGCGCAATGGTTGAATTATTATAAACTAAAAGTGTTGCAATGTTTTCATTTACTTTTGCAGGACTATTTTAATAGTTGTTCCATTTCAACCGAAAAGGAAACCTGGTGAATCTTCGAAACGCTTTCCAACAATTAGGCCGATTGTCCAGCAACAAGACTACGTCCATCCATTCCAACAAGTAACGCAGATTGTTTTGCCGCTATATTCCGCTATTGTTATGTCCCAGCAAACATTAAATCGTATAATTTTGCACGTGCCAAGTCAAGAAATCCGAATAAATCATAATCGCTTATGATATCAATCAAAGTATGTATCGTGTATATTTGAAATCGCATAAATTGTAAAAACTCGATTTTATATACCATTATCAAATTAAGTCGCAATTCGGTATAATAAACATCAATTTTATGATGTACATTGTCGTGAAATATATTTAATCCGCATCATATGCGTATATTACGATACAGTTTGTGTGTCGTATAAGCGTATAATTTAAATCGATTCAGTACTGTAGTAAATCGTGTTGCATGCTGAAGAAAATCATGAAACAGTAAATCTTCTTAGATCCTAATAAAGAACATATTACATCATATTGAAATGTCAATGAAATGCTGATGCACTCGAAAGTTTTAACTGCTGTTGAATTAAATTTCAGATAGCCGCGCGAGATAGCTGGTGGATGATAATTCAGACGACCGGAGTTAGAATCCACATCGCAGCAGTTTTCACCAAACATCAGTCTGTGCCATTTTAAACATTCATATTCCACTCCAACACAAGTCAATCAAACGATTATTATTTCCACAAACATAAATACTCATATATAAAAATCGCGCTTCGTGAGGCTATAATAAACATTTCACGAAAATATTTTGCGTCATTTGTTTTTTTCTATATCTGTAATAAATCGTATATGAGTATAGTATGGCAAAAGTCGTATTTGGTGCTATATATTCATATTAGATCGCAATTCAATTCAACATAATCGCTATTATAGCCGGTCAAAGTTGCATATTCATCCAAACAAATTCGTTAAGCATTTGCCATGTATGTATATGGCCTCCACTTTTGCATGCAGTTAGGCGCATTATATGCCAACCAAATTTTAGGGCATATGATGTTATATATATACGCTTGTTATGCGATTTAATGTTTGCTAGGGTTTTGCCGCTATTTTCATCCGGAAAGAACGTCCTCCATAGAGTGGAGACAACATTGCAGAATCTAGATGTGAAATTCCGAAAATTTTTAAAAAGCTTTGCGAAACCCTACCCATCGGCCTGGGGAAATTTAAAACACTAAAATCCTGATTGGTACATTCAGAATATTCTAATTACAAATTGAACGAAATGTGGCGATAGAAAGCTCAGTAATTGGAAGTCGAAATTTAATGAGAGAAAAATGTTTTTATAACGGCTGAAAACACAAAAAATAATCAGTTTTGGCGGAAAATGAAATTATGTTATCTCAATAATTCTGAAATTCCTGCCAAAATATAAACTAGATCTTTCTGATTCTGAACGTTAGCATTAATTGATGCAAAAAGGTAGTTCGTTCATTTTTATTAATTTTGATTTATTTTGCCTTTGATAACAATACTTTATCTATGAAGTGTACCATTATAAAAAAGTAACACCTTTTTTCCCCTCCTGATTATTATATCTCTTTTGACATTGGATTCTTTTTGACAAACTCAATCTCGATCAGCGAATCGTCAATTTGGAAGAAAAAAATACATTACTATGGAATGATTTGGAAAGCCTAGGAGCTAGCCAGATACACTTTCGTGTTTCTGATTTTTTAGCCAAACTGAAAGAAACAGCTATACATTTTTCAAAATGCAGACCTGCTTTCAAGAATTCTAATCCTACTTCATTACAATTCACAATTATCGTAGGCAGCTTTTTAACTTTTTAACTTTTAACTTTATTTTCGTATGATAAAAACATTGATTAGTTTAACGTACGCGGCGTCGGGATGGCCATGTACATAACGTACAAATGAAACACGCACGAACGTAAACACAAAATAAATTAAAACTATATATGAACGGACTAAAAACAGACGACATTGAACGATGACAGACTTGCACTGTTATTGTTTTGTTTATGCTGTTGCGTGCATCTACCAGGGGTAAGACATCAATTGAATATAGGCTACCCAAAATCAAAATCAATATGGCGTCATTTGTTTATCAACATATACACAACAGTAATTGATTGAACCAAAATGTCCGCAGCAATATTGGGTACACTGGCAATATGAGGGATTTGACGTTTTAGTCGTACCCCTGGCATCTACGGGTGACAGCTTAGCTGCCACCACGGCTTACAGAGACAAGGCTAGCTACTCCGGATCAGTATTTTTTTAGTGACGTTATCTGAGTCGTTGAAGTAAACAATGTGTTCTTATTTTTTATTTTTCGTGCTTTGTAAGTTTGTGTGTTGATAATATAGTTGATTATATTTAACACAAATTTCCGTATAATGATATCTATATAAAGCGTCGTGCACAAATTACGTAACGTGATAAGGGGGGAGGGGGGTCGAGGTTGCGTTACTTTCTGTGTATTAAAGATAGGAAATTGCGTTACGTAGGGGGGAGGGGTCCAAAATCCGGATTTTTAGCGTTGCGTAATTTGTGCACGACGCCTAATAACATATCGAAATTACGATTTTGCGTAATATACTATGAAATCTTCCCTATTTTTGTTACATTCACATTTTCCATATTGTGTTAAAAATCACTTGGTACTCCTGTATGCGGGACTGAGGAAAAGTCGAACTAGTTTGTTATTGTTTTGATTCATTCTGATGTGGCAGAGACGCACAATACAAATCAATATCTTCTGAATTTGCATGTATCGTGTTATTTTCGACAACATGAAGCGAGGACGCCGAATGCATGTTCTAAAACCCTTTTGCTTTACTCAAACTATGTTTTCCATCGTCGGATATCCGGATACGTTAAACGGCGCTGGAATATTTCAAAACAAAACCAAATGTCATTCTTTCTTACACATACACATTGACAATTTTGATAAAACACGCCAAAGACATGCCGCTGGCACGGTGCGATGTGAGTGAATTAAAATATCGTGGCGAGAAATAAACACGCTCCGCTCAAGCCATGTTGACGCTCCGCTGCAGTGAGAACAGAGCCTAATTCATAATAATATCTATTTCTGTTCATTTAGGAATTGCTGTATAACATATGTTTTCATCAATTCTTGTTTGGTGTGTGCAAATGTAGACGTAAACAAAAATAGTTCATTGCTTTGATATGCACTTTCACATTACTGTTATCAACTGATTGTAATGCATTGCTGTTTTTAAATCGATAAAAACGTTGTCAACATACTAGGATTGTGTTATCCCTTCAGTGTAGCTGTTAAAAACAAACAATATTAGCCTCGAGGTAATCGTAAACTATGAATTGCAAACCAATTTTAACATGTAAGTTGAAAAAGGTACTAGACGTTCGATGATGAAAATAATTGTTCAAATTTGTAGACTCTGGCGACTCTCGTCTTTTTAAAAGCTTAGAGCCACACATCACCAGCGCTCTCCCGTTGGACACTGCAGAATGGAGACGCTCATATGGTCGTCCGGTAAAAAATGTACGCGTTGAGGCAAGCTTCAAGCCTTTCGATTCAGCCGTCCTAGAAAAGTACCGGGATGGCAAGTGGAGCATCATAGATCACCCTGTTATTCACATATTCGTGACGGAGTGCAACGACGTCGAAACATACCGTGCCTCGGTTAAGGAAGAAATTGATCAATGGCTTAAAGTTTTGAATAATTACAACGTAGCTGACTGGATGATTTTGCTGGTAGAAACATTGGACGTAAAAAAATCCAAAAACATACTTCCACGCACAACTGTGCTCGATAAAATACGATTGGATTTTGCGTCGAAAAATGGCGATCGCTGTCTATCTATTCTGAACCCTTCAAAGTTCGAAATGAAAGCAACTGAATCGTTTCGCTGTTTGCTGCAAAGAATTCGACACTTGATGTTGGCTGGATACAACAAAAACATTGTGAAGTATGAAGAACTTATACGTTCGAATCGGGAGAATCGAATCCAAGAAAATTGGAACTTCATAGATTACTTTCTGCTCCAAGAACAACTAGCCTTCGTTTTGGAAATGCTTGGACAGCACTCCGAAGCGCTGGTGCAATATGATGAGCTGGATGCTTTATTTTCACAATTCATCCTGAACTCTGTGTATGGTGAGAAACAAAAGTGGCTAAGTATCTTCGACCAGCCGTTGTATGCTTTCCATGGTATTTCATTGAATGCGACCAAGATGGAGGAAACCCGCAAGAAGATTATTAACCAATCGGTGAATTTATTAGAGTTCAGAAGTTATCTTTTCGAGCGACAATGTTTGCTGCTGGACGCGAGTGGAACACCCTGGGAAATCGCCGAACGTTTGCTACCTTTTTTATTTTCCACGTTGAGAGAGATTGAGGCACTCAAGTTGGAAACGCCCGAGGGTGCTTTAGCTTGTTGGGAATTTATCTGCGCTCTGGAGGTGCTTAACCTCTGCGATAAGGTTCAAGAGTCGAAGGATATGCACAAATGTTCTCAATATTCGGCTGCCATATGGAATTTAGCCAAGGACAAACTGTACAGTCTTGGGAAGCAATGTGGTTTACTGCCAGGCTGTACTCCAACCTCAGAGCAACTTCACACGGTTGTTCATCTTTCCGCGGGGATGGGCGATAGTGTTCCCGAAACCGAAAGTAGCACGCTCCTGGAGACGGAAGCACTGCGCAGAACGGCGCATTCTCCAGTGCGAAAACCGAAGAAGTGTGCAACAGACAGCTTGAAAGAAGCCCTCGGTTCAAATCAAGCATTCACCAAATTGTATCTGGAACTGAACGAATTGGCTATCAGCACATACAAACACGTGTCGAGATTGCGATCCGCCCGATTGGTTGGTCTCGATTTGGGAAACTTCTACATTACATTGAACGAACCTCAGAAGGCTGTTGTGTTCTTCACGGACCTGCTGCGAGAGCTGAAAACCGAAAATTGGCACCATCTAGCAAGTCAAACGCTGCTGGAATTGGCATCCTGCTACAAAAAAATGAATGACTATGTAAATTACGTGAAAACTTGCAGCGCAATATCTTGCTGCCTTGATTTGGAGATGCTCGTGAGGACCTTTTATTTCGACGAGTTCCTTAAATCGCTAAAGACTAAAGAGATAAGCAACAATGGCGTTCCCAGCGTAATTGCTGTTCTGGAAGAACACTTCAAGGTGCGTATATTGCAAACATGGTAGCTTGTATACGAATTGTGCTCCGTTAAATTCAGTATCTATTGTGTACAATCGTGTGGGAACGGTATTTTGTTTTTGACGTGGAACTGCGTCTAACCTTTCAATATAGGGGACCATTTCAAAGGACCAAGAAAAGTTAAAGATTTTGAACGTGGACATCTCTTCAAATAATGGATGGATTTGGATTCCAAGTACACATATTAAGAGAAAATGTCCCCATCTATAACAAAGAGACCCTATTCGTGGTCCTTAGCTTCTTGTCCACTACCTCCTATCCCTACCTCCCCACGTTGCCGGTTGGGGTACGAGTAACTATAGTGAAGATCGGGTAACCGAGTCCGGGGGAATCTCGGTCATATACTGACAGGGAAGGGGGCCTATTCGTGGGTCTGTTTACCATGGAAGTGCGGGTCAACACAGCGCCGGTTCCCCATGTCAGAGGCGACTGATAACAATATTCGTGCCAGCGGGGACACTATAAAGAGCTGTGCGCGACGGTCCTCCGTTGGTTGATGCAGGCCCTGCAAGCTATCCGTAAAAATGAAACGCACAGGAAAAAACGCAAAGAAATTCGAGACAGGACAATCGGACTAGACCCACGCAAAGAACACGGACTAGAGATTGGAAACTCGGAACATATAACTGCAAGTCTCTCAACTCTCTTACGAGTACCCGAATTCTACGAATTTTACGCGCATCTAGAGCGTGAATACGATCGCTGCCCATAACACGACATCAAAATCGTCATCGGTGATTTGAACGCTCAGGTCAGCCAAGAGGAGGAGTTCAAAGCGGTGATTGGTAGGTTCAGCGCTCGTATGTGAACCAACGAAAACGGACTAAGACTTATCGACTTCGCTGCCTCAAAGAACATGCCCACACGAAACACCTTCCAGCACAGCCTCCAATACCTTTACACCTGAAGATCATCTCAGCAAACAGAACGTTGCCGAACCGAGCCGAACGTTGTTGCAACATACTCGCAGCGTCTTGAAGCTGCGTTACCGGGGGTAGACGAACTGGATGCTGCTCCCCTCGAGAAAAGCTGGAACACCTTGAAAACAGCAATTAGCAGCACAGCAGAGACCGTCATCGGGTATGAACGAGGACAAAGGAACGAATAGTTTGACGACGAGTGCCGAGCGCCATGTTGCGACGAGCGACTCAAGCGATAAAGGCAATTTAATGACACCTATATCGCATTTGAATACCTGGTAGCAAGAAACAGGTCAATGTGGTTAGCAAACATTCAACCACCGCTCAATGCTCTTATCAAGGAAATTTCTCATTATTTTTAATTTAGTTCAATCACTTTTTCTGATGACAAAAGATGAATTGTTGTTCTTGTTTTGTCTACTTTGTCCTATCGTTCATGGCAATCCCTTAACCGATAACGGGTATGGCTACAATTCAGTGGTGTAAATCTATGATAGAGTCCAGGAAAATTTGTAGACTGTATGCACTGTTTGATAGTCAGGATCTGGGACATAGAATGGCTACCGGAGGAGGGGAAGGACAGGGTAATCTGTCCCATCTTTAAAAAGGTGGCATGCTGGATTGTGGGAACTACCGTGCAATAATGATCCTCAATAGTGCCTACAAAATTCTGTCTCAGATCCTCTTTCGCCATCTATCGCCAATAGTAAGTAGATTTGTGGGAAGTTATCAGGCCGGATTCATGGCCGGTTACTCGACGACGGACCGGATTTTTACACCGCGGCAGGTCCTCCAAAAGTGTCGCGAATATCAGATCCCTACGCACTACATATTCGTCGATTTCAAGGCCGCATATGATACAATCGACCGACGACAGTTATGGAAAATCAAGGACGAACATGGCTTTCCCGAAAGTTGGCAAGACTGATTCAGGCAACAATGAGCGGTGTGCGGTGCAATGTACGGATCTCAGGCGATCTGTCGAAATCGTTTGAGCCTCACAGGGGACTTCGATAAGGTGATGGACTCTCCTGTCCGCTCTTCAACGTGGCGCTGGAAGGTGTTAAGCAGAGAGCGGGTGACAGGCGTGGAAAACTCGGGATCCATGTTCTATTGTACGCCTTTTCCAGGTCCAGTGCTATCATATCCATGTGCTGACGGTTTCTGTTGGCTTCGGCTATCACTTCTCCGAGCCGGATATGGATGTGCGATTCACATAGAACGTTACGGAAAAGAACGTCATGCAGTCTACGCTTGCAGCATCACCGTCACGTCAAATGTCAAACAAATGATTTATTCAATGTTATTCATTGTGTCGTCACATACAACAGAACTAGTTCTAAATTTGGAAAGGTTCACGAAAATCATTGAATTATATTATTCAAATGCTTAAACCCCGTAGTCCCGATCCATATTCAACAATAATAATATATAGACTATTTTCCTCAGCTAGTCGCGAATGATTTTGACTCCGAAATTTGGAACAAAGAGATATGTTGGCATAAAAAATAAAACCAAAATCAAAACAAAAGCCGAGACACAAAGTCCAGACAAAAACCCAACGAACCGTCCGTCTCCGTCAATCATTCTTTTCTACAAACCCTGCCGGTCGTTTTCGTTGAACGTATGCTGACGGGTCGTTACGTTGCCGGTGTATGTGAATGTTTTCATAAGAATTGCATGGTATAATAATTGACGTAACGTGACGTGACGGGACGTGAACTTAACGGGGATTTTTTTTATCCCATTTATTTATTTATTAGGCTCATTAGCATTTTAGCTGTAACAGAGCCGGGTTTTAATCTTGTACATGTACATATGTTTATGTTTCTATAAACTGTAATTACACAGTAGTTAGTAGTAGCCATTTAGGCGTTAAGTTTTCTGTTCCATTACATTATGGTAAATGACACAGTAGTAGCCATTTCGGCGTAAGGCCGATTACACATTATCCGGTTTCTGCCGGACCGGTTTGAAACCCAAATGACAAATTTCGATCGGACCAACCTTTTTACGGCGCCGTGATGCAGCCGTCTACAGCGACTGCAATGTCCGATGACCGGACAAGCATTATACGCGATGACCGTAGAATAGTGTCGACGTCTGGTGGAGACATCGGTTTGGGAAAGCAAATCATTCTCTATAAGATTATCACACCTCAAGACAGTTTTAAGTTGTTTAAATTTTTAATGAAAACGTTTACTTCATATTATTTGCTTGCTCAGAACCTGTGGTATTGATTCTTCCTTAACCATTTTTGTATAGTTTTCTTGATATTTTAACTAAAACTCATCATTGTAATATACGATCATTATCAGACATAATTATTGTTCAGGAGGTTTCCCAACTTGCAAAAGAACGTATTACCTTATTACATAAAGAACACATTTCATGAGAAGAAGTTAATTTTCATTCATAGTTTTTATTTTAAGATATGTGTTTAATGCACCTGAAAATCCATTATCACTATCATTTCCCAAAAGCGGAGCACGAAGCTCCATGCCATGAAAGCGAATTGACAGTTGTTTGTCATGTCTGTTAGTAATTAGTACAATTCAGGCAATTTTTCGTCTAATGTAATAGTATGTGTGCACTATTGACGTTTGTTTGTTGATTTTGAAACCAGTTGATAATTTGCAAGTGATATGAAATTTTTATTTCACTTCTTCAACAACTACCAGTGTTGTGGAACTAATTCTGTGATGCAAGTTTCTGCTCAAAGAGAAGCAATGGTCACAGGTGCACGATGTCATCATTTAGCATATTGCCACGGACTGTGTTATTAACGGTGAGTGGTGTTTTTTGACAAGCAGATCGAGTTATTTAATTGACTTCTATTTTTTGTTCACAGGCAACATCCCTTATCTGAAATAATTATTGAACGAGTTCGGGGATGTCAAACAAATCTTCAATCGGTTCATGGAGGGGTGGATTTCGAGCGGCTTTATCGAGCTGGATGAGAAGGTTAGTTTTTGTTAATTTGAACACACTAAAAATAATTCTCTCGTCTAATATTCTTTGGGTATTCCAGTTTGACCTGACCGGCGACGCGATCGACGACGAGACCAAGGCACTCCAGCCAAAACAGTCAGATATGTGCTCTGTGGTCTAAATGTTCCAATGCCCGACGCCAAAGCATCGGTTCTGTCAGAACGAAATTCCAGCTTATCTGATTCGGTCATTCTTTGCCCCGGATCCGCGTACTGATAGCTGTGATGCGAATTGGTCTCGAGAAGCTGCCCATGCCCCAGGATTACGTGCTCGAGGAATTGCGGTATATGTTGAGCTCGTTCTTCGACGAGGATCAGCGGAAGCAGCAATGGAATAGTGTTTGAACGAATTATGTTATTTTATTCGTAATTTGTTTACTGTATTAATGAAATAAAAAAAAACTCTAGAATGAATGGATGTGTATACATTCTCTTGTAGGTAAATTCCAAAATAATCACAGGAAGTGAACACATTATACATATAAATAAATAGTGCCTCTGGCTTGTAACGGAATGTTATTATTATTGGTTCTACAAATTGCACTTTTATCTAACCGTGTTTCTGAGACTGTTGAAAAATTATGTGGCAACAGAGCGTGTGAAATAAATCATACTATTCGTGTATGCTTGGAAACGAAATAATTATGTCTATGAATGAATAAACCGCAGCTGGACTAAAGTTAGTTTTTTAAACGTATTCTGAAGTGGGGCGGAAGTATTCACGATAGGTACGGTAAGAACGCCGTTATGATGCAGGATGTGTGTAATGTCCGTGAGGCCTGGTCTCACTTTGATCATGCTCATGGTGTGCTACACTCCAACATTCGGCCTTATGTGATTTCCAAGGAACAAACATATGAGAACTAGGATTGGGCGATCTTGGATCGATTTTCAGAAGATCGATCTTTTCCATTTCGATTTCCGATTTTTTGAATCGATTCATTGTACCCGAAAAAATCGCAAAGATCGATCTTTTGCTTTCGATTTTTTTCGATCCTAGAGTTTTTAGTACATCGATTTTAATCCCATCTGACAAATTTTATAATCATTTGAATAACTTTCGAGGATGTCAAATTAGTAATAGTGAATAGGATTGGGCGATCTTGGATCGATGTTTAGAAGATCGATCTTTTTCTCTCCGATTTCCGATTTTTCGGTCGATGCTTCCTACTGAAAGAAAAAAAATCGTGAAAATCTATCTTTTCTTCCGAACTTTCTGATCGTAGAAAACAAAATATTGTAAATTTGTTTTTCAGAGAACATTGATTCTTACCAAAAACCGCTTGACAAATTCATAAACATTGGATCCCTTTCAATGTCATTGAATTAGTGGTCGTAAATTTAGGAGAAGCAGTTTTGTAAGTTTGGTCATTACCAAACAAGTGGTCACAAGTTATATTTACACCATCATATTCACTAGGCTGACAGTAAAAATTGTGACGAAATGGGATGTTGACATCAGATCCGACTGAAGCGTTCTTTACTAGAACTGGGACTGTTGCCAATATTTCGACTAAATGCCAAGCGTATTAAACGATTTGATTCAACGGGATTATCGTCAGCGGAGTTCTAGATGAATATCGGTTGTTGAATTTCTAATAATAATTTTCAATTAATTTATTCAATTAAATAATTCCATGACGGTTCAAGATGAATGCCCTGCAAAATCCTTTTTTCAGCACTTTCCTGTTTTTTGTGACCTTCATTCTGAGAATCAAACTGAAATGCCTTTGATGTTTGAATAGAAATATAAAATGGTTATTTCATGTTTAAAGAAAAGACAATACTTATATAGAACAAGTAAATCAATTGGAAAAAGGCATTCGATTTTTCAAAAATCGATTCAGTAAAGATCGATTCTTTGGTACCGAATTAATCATTGGATCGATCCCTGCGCCGTTGAGAAAATCGATCCATCAAGATCGATCTTTTTCTAAAGATCGCCCAATCCTAATGAGAACGCTCGTGGTTGCCGCAGCAGCAGACAATTATGTCTGTGGGTTTAAGGTTTTCCGTCTGCACTCAGCTGCATGTAACCGGAATATTTGAAGCAATGTTTACCTGTCAAATCCACATATAAATAAATGCATATATGTGTTTGTGAGAGATGTACGGTTTTGTGTAGCGCGAGGTCTCTTTCACATTGTTGTTCGGTTTTCCGTCCAAACCCAGCGGCGCTTTTTGAAACCGGTCCGGCAGAAACCGGATAATGTGTAATCGCCCTAAGGGTATTCTTTCTGTTCTTCCATTGTTCAGCAGACCGGACAGCGGAGACAGTTGATATTGATCATTGTTGGGTTATTTATAGAACAGCAGCCCGATGTTTCTTGCAGAGCAGAGCAGTTGTATGGATGAATCGATCTAATTTCGACCGTGGATCGATCTCCATCGCTGATGATGTTTGCGTGGACGTAGTTATTCTATAACAACACAAAGATGGTCAATTGAGGGCCCTGAGTTTGAAACGGGGATGTTGTATGTGAACCACACTGAATCCAATTTCCTGTTTTCGGTTAGAAAGGTGACCAAGCGTCTGTTCGTCAATCTTTCCAGAATCTTGTATAAAACAGGAGGCTAAGGCTAGCCTTTGAAGATGTTGCTTCTTTGATCGATCTTAGATGTGGGTGATCTTAGGTGTCTCTAACCCTCAGGAAATTCGTGTGTACACACGAATCGCTAAAGATGCTGAGAAGAACGAACCGTCCAAGCAGGGACAGTTGTTTCAGCAATCTATAGCCGATACCATCAGGGCTGGCAGGCTGGTTGACTCACCTTTGGCGGAACGTAGGACGACGTAAAGTTGCTCGATGGTAAAGTTCCGGTTGAGAGGATTATTGGGACGGCTCACCGGAACCTCGGAATTGCTGACCGAAATGGTATACGCTCTCTGTCGACGGATGAACTCGGGTCATATTCGGAAATGGAGGACAGTCCCGTAAAATATTCTCCGAGCATGTTCGAAGTATCTGCCGGATCGCTGAGGGTTATACCATCCACTTGGAGAATGGGGTTCTGTGGTCTTCTCTTTCCTTTCAGCGTGTTAACTCTGCGCCAAAGATCCGCAGAGGACTGGGCCTCGTTAATAAATGGTGCACTGTTTAAAATCCGCACACATTCGAATTGCTCTAACTTTTAGTCCTTTAAGTAAAATTAATTGAAATTTCTCTGTAATTGATTTCATCAGGTGCGCAAGTACTTTGAGAATAATGATAAATCGCATCGTGCCATCGGAAAAATGTTGGGAATCTCGAATTCCATCGTGTCTGGTATCATAAAACGGTTCGAAGAACGTCTGACTGTTGATCGGAAGCAATAATATGGAAAAAACCGAAAAAGGTCAACGAGAACGATTACAAGCGCTTGGTTGGGGCATCTAAACGGAAACCGGATGCCTCAGTTCGAGATGTGGCTAAAAAGTTGCATGTAAGCAAGACTTTCGTACAGAATACCAAAATTCGGGCTGTACTACGTATGTTTATGTTTCAGAAGTTCCCAAACTGTGACGAGAAATAAAAATGAAACAAATTTCTGCATTACTCGAGAATTAGTCACCGAAACCAAATTAGGTATATGGAGATTTTAGGGTGCAATAAATGTTTTCACAGTGGTTAGACACTCAACCCCCTCTCTGAGGGGGAGCTGCCATACAAATGAAAGACAAATTTCTGCATGACTTGAAAACTAATCATAAAATATACCAAATTTGGCATGCGCAGGTTTTAGGGGACACAAAACGTTTCTATGGCGAATAGAAACTCCTCCCGTCTCGTAGAGCAATTATAATTTTCCTGTAATTCAAATGTGTACATATATGTTTTCTACGTTTTAATTCGTTTACAATATGTATCGTGTGTATATAATATTAATTTTAATTTGCATGTAAGAGATAAGTGTTTATATAAATTCTAGTTGTATGTTAAATTATAACAACTGTATAGGTTTCATTCGCGTAGGCTTACTCACGTTTAGTCCCCTTATTATAGTTTATAATTTCATCTAATTTTAGAGCATGATCCAAATCTAGTTCTTTTGTTTCTAGATTTTTCTAGGTTATGTTTAATCGTAGGTAATCTAAATAATAGTGTATAATGTAGATGATAAGGATTGTAGTAATAAGTATAGGTGTAAATATTGATAGAACTTAGAACTTAAGAATAGTATTAAATTCGGCCAGCACATGTGAACACGTTAACTTCTTTTATCGTTTACCCAACTAATCAAGCAAATGGAGCCAAATTTGGCATGTGAATATTTTAGGGGGCACGAAACGTTTCTATGGTGAATACACTCCTCCCCCTCTCTAAGAGGAGTTTTATTCCATGTAACGGAGAAACATGTTATTTGCAAGTGGTTGAAAAATCTTGAACGAGAATTGTGTCTGAAAATAATCTGACATTATAATGATGAGTTTTGGTAGAAGTACTAGGAATTGTTTAGTAAAAGATAAATTCAACGGGGTCGATTAGAAGACCAATCGATGAACAGTTCTGCGGTTGGACTCATGAACTTGAGCTTAGTAAGAAAACGTGAATGTTTGATGGTATTGAGAACAAAAAAAACAATTTTGGGCAGACAAAGTTTGCCGGGTCAGCTAGTTATCGGATGAATACTCGAATTTGAGAATGAATTTTGTGCGGTATACTCTTTAGACTCCAGAAAATCTGTCTAACCGTCTAGTTTCGCCTTCCGGATTAACCGCCGTATTTTAATGTGCTGCTACCTGCTCATGGGAGCTTACTTCATTGGTTCTCCGAGTGGAAGTCGCTGAGCCGCATGGAGAAACTTCCTCTGTTTTCTGACCTCCCCTTTAACGTTAGAGTGGTTTTCGCTTTCGGGATGGAAGCTTTGGTCGCTTCCATGATGGTTTTGTTGGAGGTGGCAATGGTTGTCGAGTTGTCCCTAGAGAGCAAGAAGTCAGAGGTTGTTCGAAAGACAGTCCAGTCAGCTCTTTCGATGATCCATCTAGGTCTGCCAGCCGTGAGCGGTGCCGGACCGCTGAAGTTAGCGGTTATCGGGTGGTTGTCGCTGCCATGACGATCGTCGACTTCGGCTAGGGTGGAAAGCCTACCCACCGAGTTGAGACTGGCAGCTGAAATATCAATGGTTGTGTTGCTGGTACCTCTGCGGAAAGTATTCGTGCCATCGTTTTAGACCGAGCAGCTTCCGTCGTAGTTCCGGGATTGTGCCACGTGGCAGGTATATGCAGATGAGTTTTCATGACAAGCCATGGGATTCTATTTTTAAGTTTCCGCTTATTGCCCGTTGTTCTATTGATAGCAAATTTATGGGCCCTATTATAAAATCGAGTCGATAAGAATTTCGCTCTTTTTCGTTATTATTAATATCGAGTCAAAGCGTCGTGAATGCTATCGGTAAAACTATCAGAATTTATACAAACAATTTGATATCTTCAGAGAATTATTTTGTTTATGCTTAAATATATGCAATTTGCAACACATGAAGTTCGAGCTCGGTAAGAGATTGTCTCGATTTACAAAACAAGAAATTTTGCTCGGTGTGATAGTAATAGGAATTGTGTCGACTTTTCGATTCATTTTACAAAATAGGGCCCTATGCCAGCATCAAGACCAGTCCGTTTTGTTTTGCATACTGGTTTCAATGTACATTCTTAAATACAACTTAATTATCTTATAGATAAATCGTTTAGTTCAAACCTTTGTGGGGGTATGAGATGGGACCATCATCATCATGTTCTCAACTAGGGATACCATCTGGTCGGAGTTGAAAATCACACCTGTCACAGTTACGATTATGGCCAAACCATTGTGATTCTTTGAAATATAAATAAATAAAACCATGTGAAATTTATTTATTTAACATATTTTTTGGGTGATCCATGCGGTGAAAATACTCCGGAGTTGATCACTTCTGTCTGAGCACAGGAGATTTTTTGAAGGTTTCATAGTCGTCAAACATCAAGTGCAATAGTACCGATGTACAAGCCACGGGTATGAAACGCAAGAGCTCCTTCAGCAACACAAATATTCTTAGTGGCTGAGTTTCTGCACCACATAGTTCAGCATTTGGACGTGGATCCCAATCGAACATTCTGGCAACGTTTCTGTGCTTGGGTATTCTTTTCCTAATCAGAACTACATGTAATGTAATTGTTGATTTCAAACTTTTGTTTCAACAAAATGGCTAAATCTAAATACCGCTATGAGCCACCAACACTTATGAATTACATATGCAGCGATGGCCTCATAATTCTTAAGTTCTGTTGTGAAAAAGGGGGACTTCTGGCGCGCTCAATTTGTCCAAATGACCACTTACACATTTGAAAAAAAAATAACTTGGAAGATCAAAAACATCACCGTGGTCAGTAAAACAAAATCTCTAGATAAAAAAGGTTTTACTGAAAAATATAATACACCCATGTTTTTTACGGGTTTTTTTTTGGCGCGGTTTTGTGACGTAGGATTACGTCTTTCGGGAACATATTAGGGTACAAATTGAAAATCGAAAATCGAGCACATAGTGAAAATTGTCCAATTTCAAACGCTTATTGCTCAGTAATTTCATGATGGATTTATGAATTTTTTGAGTCAATCGATTTCGGCACTCCATAACATTTTTTTATATTGAATAAAATAATATATGTCATGAACCTAACTATCGAACAATTGAAAAATCCCAACCTCTATCCTAACGGAAATATCCACTTCTGATTGATTGAAATTGGCGACACATGCGGCGGTTCCCTAACAGAGACATCAAAACCAAGCTGCCTGGGGGAAATCGACATTGCAAATACATGAAAGTAGGGGTAGCTTTTGTTCCCACCGAAATGTGTTCCCTAACAGAGACATCAAAACCAAGGTGCCCGAGGGAAATCAGCATCGCAATATATGCAAGTCGGGGACATTTTTATATGAAACGATTTATTTCAATTTTTCGTAAATAAAAACCAAGGTTTGTTTCCGCTCGAGACGGGTCGTTCGATTTAAGCTGTCCGTTTTGTTGTGTTCATTTTCACCCAAGGAAAGTTCATGCGGCGAGAAAAAAATGGAAAAGTGAAGAAGTATTCGAAAAAATTATTTCCCATATGTTCTGCATATAGTATTAGGTGTTGTTAGTCCAATTAAAATTCGCATTGGGTTGAATAAACACTCAGAAAGCAAAAATTATAAAACAAAATTAATATTTCCATTTCAGATATGTTTTCGCTATATTAAAGTAACATGTTTTTACTGATGAGAAAAATTGATAATTGTGTTCGATATTGGTAATTATATTATATTACATTGGTGAGCTTTTTTTTCTTTATTTCATCCATCTTGTACATGGTCACAGAGGGCGGATTTCATCATATCTCATTCTACTGCGGCTTCTTCTATCTGATACGCACCACCCAATGACTGTTTACCATCCTTCTGTCATCATCACTCGATAAACACTGGTGGAGTGCACAAACAATACCCAACAACCAAACAAAATTGCCCTTTTCAGGGTCACCAAATCATTAACAATGAGTATAACGATGTAATTCTTCTAACATATCCAAAATCAACAGATAGCCTAACGGAATCCTACGTCAACTTTACGATCGTGTCTCGGACACAACCCTTCTGTGACTTTTTTACGAGGTTTTTTTTACGCGGATTTTCCAATTAACGCGGTTTTTTTACGTGGATTTTCCAATTAACGCGGTCCAGACCAGTGCAATATCACATCTCCCCCCCAGCTTACATTTTTCTCTCATGTTTTCTCAGGGCAAATTATGGTAACTAGCGCTTGTAACGGAGCTTAGCGCTTAGTGCCGCACCTTAGGTGGATTCTTAGGTGGGTTTTAGGTGTTGGGTAACGGGGAGCTCGCCGGGCGGTACAACGGGACGGGGTTTTTACGGGCAGCGATTCGTGAATGTATTTCCCTGGCTACTTAGCTCTGTATGGTCTAACAGTGGTACTACACGTGCATCGGCAAAAGAGTGTACAAATTACTAGGAAATCCTCTAGCAACAGCAGGTGGCCTCATTCGTGAGGAAAACCGAACTATAGCTACCAGTAACCAACGAAATTACAGGAAAAAAACTACGGGTTTTCGGAAGCGAGCAATGCTCAACTTTTTACTCCCGTTCTATGTAAAGATAGTCCCATTTCATATCTATCATATATGGTTTTGATATGGTTTTTTACGCGGATTTTCCAATCAACGCGGTTTTTTACGCGGATTTTCGAATTAACGCGGATTTTCCAATTAACGCGTTTTTTTACGAGGTACGTATCCCCGCGTAAAAAAACCTTGGTGTACACTGAAAATAATCCTGATTCCACAACAAAATTGAATTTCTCATAAAAATCAGGACAAAGGCTAAATTGTGAAAAATAAATCAGGACGTCCCGAATAGATCTCAAAATCAGGACATGTCCTGCTAAATCAGGACAGATGCTCACCCTATTCTCAACTAAACTACAAAATGAAAGAAAACAGATCTGTAGTCCACACAATATTTTATTTTCTCTTTGCAGATCGTGGATATAAATGTGGCAAACACTTTCGTCATCCAGGATGATATGGTATCGGTTGTTCTGAGAATCGAAAGCAATTTTCCGCGAGAAATACTATGTCAACAGTTGTTGCTCTCATACGAAATGGATCCGAAATCAAGCGCCGATTCAGTCCCATCACAAGTGGCCACCACGGAACCACTGGGTCTGCTCCCGATAACTCTGCATCTCGATTACAAGCAAGATCGGACACTAAGCTGCGCGTCGGTTGCATGCGATAACAAAGCTAAACAACCGGTCAGGAGAACCAGCAGCACCCGTCGGAAAATTTCTCCGACGCAGCGTTCGGATTTCACTAACCGTGTGGCTTGCGAAAATCTGCTGATGCAACCTGGAATGAATGTGCTGGAGCTGAAAACGAAAGCCAAACGCGTAGGTTCCTGGTCCTTCAAGCAACTATCCGTTCAGGTAGACAGTATTGAATTTCTCTCGGAAAGTATTCCACCAGGAGTACCCAGCTTTGAAATCATTACGAAAGCTTCGTCAGCTGTTCTGAACTTTATGAATCTCATAGCGGGTGTTGAACAGCCGGTCAAACTCATAGTTTCCGGTGGTAGCTTCCGCTTTCCAAAAGATGCCCAAATTGTGCTCAAATGCTCAAAAAATCTGCGGATGAGAATTTTGGCTAACGACAATGGTCAACAAACAGCATTCGATCGTGAACTGTTGGTTAATCTCCATAATTTCCAATCATTCGAAGAGCGAACTATAGAATTGGAGGCTCTCTGTGACCTTCCAGGAAGACGGGAGGAGAAACCGATGGAACACAAGGTTACATTACAAGTGCCGTGGAGTCGAAATGAGATTCAGATTCCCCTGCACTTCCTTCCAGCACTGACGGCTTCCTGTCGCTTACACTCTTCAGGATCGAAAAAATTTCTCCAGGTCATCCTCAAAGGAGTCAGTGAGCACAAGCTTATCCTCAGAAATGCACATATGGTATGTGCTGCGGAAGGTGTGACAATTATTGATATCAATCCAAAGTCCCAAAATGAGATCACCATGAGTAAAGCCTTATCAATATCATATCTTTATGAGATACAAGTGGAAGCGCTGAAGGCGGAACGGGAGCTACCGGTAATTCATGTTGACTACAAAATGGAGTTTGCTGATGTAAGCATGCCCGAAAATAAACGATATTACATTCCTTACGTGGTGACATTCGATGTGATGGATTACACTACGCTGTTCACAATTTGCGCAAAGGTAGAACCGTCCGAGCTATGCAGGGTCAACTCAGTTTGTCATCTCAATTTGCGAATAACGAAGGTGCACGAGAATCCATTCACCGACCTTATGTACGAGGTACTTGCAGACCAAAACATGTGGGTGGTTGTTGGACGAACAGCAGGTTAGTTCTGTTTTTTCTCATTCGTTTCGTCACAAATAGTTGTTTTTCAAACGGTGATCGCAGATTCTTGCCAGATCAAGAATTTTCTACCAGATTTGTAAGCGAAAACGACTACAGTAAAAACTGTTTTTGAGCGGTTTTTTTTTGTGCGGTGTTTGAAAAGAAGCATATTCGACGAAGTTATCCTCCATTTAGTTTTTTCCGATGTTTTATATGCATTTCAGTGCGAAAAAAGCATATTTGCGTCTCAATTATCCACTTCTGAAATCACTCCCCTTCTCTCATCAAATGCTCTAAGTTTTTCTAAGTTTTTGCATGACAAGATATCTAACAGCATCTCGTTTCGACATGCAACTAAAAGCACAAAACAGCCACGCGCAACCGAAAAGGCAAAGTGTCCAATCGTAAAGTAGGGAATCAAACGGAAATTGAACGGTGAATGGCGTGGATTTGAGTTATTTTCTTGGGGGAAACTTTTTTTATGCGGTCCCTATCTACCGCACAAAAAAAGTTTTTTTCAAAATGTGTATCGAACACGATTTTTTAAAGCCGCAGGTGACGTTTTGCACGATTTTTTTTATGCGACTTTTTTTGTGCGGTCCATATCCCCCGCACAAAAAAAGGTTTGCCTGTACTAACATGCTTGAGACATCTCACTGTTTTTGACTCATGAGTACTCATGAATTTTGCGATCGTTTACTTTATAATTCAACTTTGAAAACTTTTTCTTTTAGGTGTTATCTCAATGGAGGATGTCGAAAGTCACAGCATTACGTTGGACGTTTTGCCCCTTTCGGCGGGTTTTCTGCCACTGCCCAACATACGGCTGTCGAAATACATTTCCACCAGCAAATCGAAGGCGGATGTCCATCCCCGACTGCAACCGTTTCCACCGGGCCAGATTTACAACTCAACAAAAAGTATGCAAATTCATGTGCTTGCTAGCAGCAATACAGATGCTTAACTTGTTCTTGTTCCGTTATATTTATCAAGTAATTATGTTATATGTACCAGTATAAAATATATTATCGAGACGTAAATGTAAAAATTGTTTTTTTCCTAGCAAAGAAATTTAATATTGAGAAATTTGTAGTTATAAAAATACTCAATCAACAAGACCATTCCATGTACAATTCCAAGTTGAGATAAGTACTAGGGTAGATGCACCAGTAATCGTGGGTGTACCATTAATAATGGGAAAGCTACCGTCGTCGTTATTTACGCTAATACAGGCTTATTTGCCATTTTCAGGCGATTTGTGACAAATTTTTGAAGATACTTCAAAAATTGGTCAAACGGTATTGGTTTCAAAGTTACCAATTATAATGTTTTTAGCAGATTAGTTGACTGGTGATCAAAACTCTATGCGGCTTACGAAATTTATAACACGATAGAAAATTTTCATAACATGAAATAGTAATAAAAACACCCTTTTGATGTAAAAATCGCATGTAGAACATATCTTAACGATTATTCCTACCTGTTTCTGTATGAAAAAAAGTAGGGAATATTAAACTATCAGAAAATTTAAACTCCATTATAGGTAGAATTTCCGAGCTTTTGTTCTTATTACGGTAATCGTTCGCTAACTGGCGTTTTAACTGGACGAACGCTAACTGGTCCTTGGACCAGTTAAAAAGCAGAATTTCGTAAACAATCGACGCCATTTTCAAATGGAATATTTGCTGTGAGGGGCATTCGAATGTAATTTGAAATGCTCACCCTCATTCTTGTTTTCGAACGATAAGAAATCGTTCGAAAGAATGTACCATTTGTATTCTTGTTTTCGTACGAATCAAATCCATTCATTCGAACTTTCGAAAATTGAACAATTCGCACGAATCGGCCATTCTAGTTTTCGTACGAATGTGTATTTTTCACGTGGTTTCTAAACGTCACTTTTTTCTTGCGAATTCCGTTCGATTGTTAAATCAGTACATATTCATGTTTTTCGGATAATTTGAGCTTAAGTCGTACTGATTCTGCTGTTCAATCTATTATAGAAGGAATTAAGTCATTGAGGATTATGAATATGATTCATGAACATTATTAATATTTCATTTCTTTGTATACTTTTTATTATTGTTTTTGCTGTTTTGCAGTCCAGTTAGTAAAATTCAATAATTGGGTTGATTTTCCGGCAAAATTAACGAACGATCACTGTATGGGCGACACTTTCACCGTTGCTTTGATAAAATCTTGCATCTAATGTTTATGTTCGAAAAAGGTCTTGTTCGAACGGATTCGTACGAAAACAAGAAAGTATTTTTCAAATTGTTCGAATCAAGTCTTTCGAACGAAAGTCAGATACGGCCGTAAACAAGAATAAGGGTGGTTATGATAATTGACATTATTTTCGCATGACAAAAACATTGATTAAATTACAGAAAAATAATTTCCACAAATTATAGTTCATATCTGTTGTTACACTCAAACTTCCATTGAAATCCTTTTGTTTATCCAATTTCATGATCAACGCGAATCAAACAATTCATTGAAGTTCCCCTCGAATTTATTTGACGTTTCACATGCCGGACCAGTTAAAACGCGAATGTCGATAACTGGTCTTCCCTTTTCGCCCAGTTAGTGAATGTTTACTGTACTGGTATGTTACCGAGCGTCGGAAAACCTTTCTGGGCCGCTATTCTTCACAGACAGCCGTTTTGAACGTATTCCATTTATCTATTATTTTCGAAATGTTCTGAGAAATATCGTTTTTTTTTCTTTAGCGAGATGTGAATTGTCCGGTCAGTGAAAATAAGACGTCCAGAGACTTGCAAAAATCAAACTGTTCCAATAATAGAACTGCACAAGGAAATGTATACATAACACATGTTTATTAAACGATTTAAACGAGTCTTGCAATTTTGGTTTCGCTACAAAGTCAGAAGATAATGTGGTTTGAATAACTTAAGGATACATAAATTTATCTTAAAACTCAAACAATAATATATCATGAAAATGCCTCGAACCGCTGGATGAAAACATTGCATATTGCTTTTAAAATAGATTAGAATTGTTCAGAATCTTGTTCTTACGCACTTTCTGGAGCTTGCATGAGTTCACCTGTGAAGCGAACCGTAGGGATTTTATCGTTTCGTTGAAACAGTCCTGGAAGGGGGAAACATTTACAAACATAAGTGTTTTCGAATTTCCACCCAGACTGGGCATTAGCAGATGTGTGAGCTTTGAATTCCGATACGGGATGTGTTCGTTCTTCTGGACCAAGGCTAGAATCACGTTGCTCAGTTCACTGAGTGATCGATTGATGTTCTTCGTCTCATCCATTCGAGTGCTCGTTTTCGGGCTTTCCGAACCCGCTAAGTCGACCAAATTGATTGAGCCCACGCTGATCTCGCTTTTCTCTTGATGCGTCCCGATGAGCTGAATTTTGGTGACTGCATGTGATCGCGACGAACGCTCGTTCCCAGCGGTGGCCGCCGTAGCTCGGTTAGATTTCGCGATATCCATCAGTAAGCGCAATTGGTCCTTCGATTCTACCGTCTCTTCGATTATGTTCGAAACATACACCTCGGTTTTGTTTTTTGCATTAGCCATGCGAATTTCCAACTCCTTTGTTGTCCCCGAGGAGTCTAGCAAATCGTACAAAATTTCATTGTAGATTTCTAAGAAGGTGACTCGGATCTGTGAGTGAAGAAATATCATTAATGTGAATGGACTAGCACACACACTTAAGTAAAGTCACCTCATAGTTCCAGCCCAGCCGCTTGTAATCATCGATAGAATTAAAAATAAGATCCACTGTCCGCGGAATAACACCAATGTTTTCAGCCACGCCATCCATCGTGTAAGTTTTACCACTTCCGGTTTGACCATAAGCGAAAATGCACACATTGTACCCATCAAGCGCGGATTGTATCAGAGGGGCCACATTTTCATAGATATCTTCTTGTCTTGTTTTCGAGTGAAAAACGTGATCGAAGCTGAACTCCATTCGCTTGCTGTTGGCATCCGCTGCATAAATTTCCACCGATTGCTCATCCAGATATTTCCATCCACATTGCAGTCGGTCCAATTCTGACTCAAGAGGAGGACGGACACGACAGAAGACGCGAATGTTACCACGTAAATCCATGACAGCATTGTGCAGATCTTTCCTCTCGAGGTTTGCCTTAAAAAGCATTTCGGCTTTCTTTTCGTTATCTTGAAGCAGAGAAGCATTGCGTTGTTCCAGACTGGAGGATTTCTCCTGAAGAGCCTTAACGAGTTCACGCAACTGTAACCGTTCGTTATCAGCCTCCGTGTATTGCTTTTTAAGTAAACGTAACTCAGCCTCGATTTCACTAAGACTGGCGGTCAGTGCAGAATTTTTCACCTTGAGATTACTATTGTCAAGCATCGCAGACCGATGATCCTCTTGTAGACACGAGTGCTCTTCTTTGAGTTTATTTAACTGGTTGAGGCACTCTTCGTACTTTTGAGGAAGCGACTCCAAGTCGGCATTGGCCTGTCGAAGATTCTCATATTTTTCTTTAAGAACTTGATGTTTTTCTGTGAGATCGGCGAAGCGCGCCTTGTAATCATACGGCGGGATTCTTTTGTTGATGATTTTTTTTGCAGCTCCCCCACTAGAGGATGTAGATTTTTCGCTGGAAACACTAGAGTTTGCTATCGATGATTTTGTTACGACGGCTTTGGGTTTGATTTTCATAACTGGTTTTTTAGCAGCAACCGGGGCAGAAATGTGTTTTGTTGTTCCAAATACTTTGCCAGTAGCAGTTGTTCCTCCGCTCGACTTAGAAGTTTTCTGTGGTATAATATTGCTAGTCGCTGTCAGTTGTCGTTTGAGCTGTGCTGGATTGGAACTGGTACTGGAATTCGCAGTAGATTCTTTCCGGATGTCGCCCGTCGAAAGGCTCCTTCGTAGGTTCGTGGATTTTTGCACCTGTTTCACTAAATTATTTTTCACCATTTGAGAAATGCTCGCCTGATTGAAATTTGTCTTTGTGGAAGGAATTGATTCCAAATTAGGCACAAACTTTTGCCTGTGAAAATTAGGCCTACTGAGATCGGTGGCTGAGCGGCTCCGACGCAATTTGTGTCGATTCAGTATAGCCACATTCACAAGTTCTGGAGAAGCAACACGTTTCCCATGAAAATCCAATTCCATCGGTGCATTTTGCAATTCTGTCAAAGGCAATCGAGCATTACCAGGCAAACTGGCCATTCCCGTAGGCTTCTTCAAAAACGATGGTTTGGGTATTTTTGACTCCATGTTACCTAAAAATGTTTTTTATTTAGTACACTGATACATCCATCTATATTCAAATAAACATACTTTACAAGAAAATACCGTTAACTAGGACTCCCACTAATGTATCTTTTATTTTCATTCAATTGTATTGAGAATAATCTGTTTTTATTTCTATTTCGCGCCTACTGTTTATAACAAGCTGTCGACGCCTGACCGTTTTATTTCGCGAACAACCGTTTTCTTTGCTCGCAAGCGGGGAGTGCAAAAATCAAAATTCAACACTCGAGTCACTCACTGTTCAACCGTCATAATAATATGTTAGCACAGCTAGCGGTGAGCAGCGCAAGCTGGAACTCGGATTGCGACAGAGGTGCCAGATGTGACGAATTTACGCAAAGCTGAATCAGCTCATGCGACATCTACATCAAGGCGTTGTACTATAGGTGGATCGCAATGTCAAAATTGCTGTTCGGCCATTGCTCGTGAAAAAACAAATTTATTTACAAAACAAGTCGTATCTTTTGGTTACAAATGCATTCGTTGGCAAAATAGCTGCTCGCGCTTTATTGTCGAATCATAACAGTGCAGAAGGATGTTTTAGTATATCTTTTCGCCTTTCTTTCCACGCAAAATGTACAGTAAACATTCGGTAACTGGGCGAAAAGGGAAGACCAGTTATCGACATTCGCGTTTTAACTGGTCCGGCGTGTAAAACGTCAAATAAAATCGAGGGGAACTTCAATGAATTGTTTGATTCGCGTTAATCATGAAATTGGATAAACAAAAGGATTTCAATGGAAGATTCGCGACATTTCAATGGAAGATGAGTGCGACAACAGATATGAAATATAATTTGAAGAAATGATTTTACTGTAATTTAATCAATGTTTTTGTCATGCGAAAATAATGTCAATTTTCATAACATTCCAAATTACATTCGAAGCCCCTCACAGCAAATCTTCCATTTGAAAATGGCGTCAATTGTTTACGAAATTCGGCTTTTTAACTGGTCCAAGGACCAGTTAACGTTCGCCCTGTTAAAAAGCAGACCGGTTAAACCAGGACCAGTTAGTGAGCGATTACTGTACTTCTGTTTGGCTCCCATCGGCGGGGAAAAGAGTACTTTCAGCTTACGGCGATGGTGACAAAAAATAACGCTGATTGTGGCTCCACTGATTTCGCTCAGGGAGGAGGAGAATGCTGTGCATATACCGGGAAGAACATCCGGAAAGGGCCGTTACAAGTAATTGGCTAGAGCAAAAGGAGGTTTTGCACTATATTCCACGAATATATATTTGCTTATTTTTTCCTTCAATTATTTTCCTTAGCGAGTTGACATTGAAATCATAACCACACACCCAAACAAAAAGTAAATAATTCTGAAAGTTACGTCTCGCTACTCGTCTCACGTCATGTCCTGAAAGTGTCAAGAACGAAACACCTATAGTTCAACATCTTGATCTACATTAAAGCTCAGAACCACAATAGTGAGGGTGTTTGTTTATTTTACGCACTGAAAAGCAAAATTCGGTTGTGATCATTCATTTTATTTCAATTTAAATTCATTTCAGCCATTAAATGTCATTAGTATATGGTAAGTAAGTTGGAGTTTTGCATATTTAGGATGGTTTCAACACACGATTTGACCAAAGTCATAGATAATCTTCAAAAATTTTAAATTTGATAATGCATACCGGTTATTGATACTATGGATAATTGCGATGAAATGAATATCATCTCAAATTGGCTGATATCATTGATTATGCAAAGGCCGATACGAGAAGGATTTGCAGTATTTTTAGCGCAAAACACGCTACTCATCGTTTACTTAGTAGAAAAAAATCAAAGTTACAATACTTATAACAAGCCATTCCTCGTAATATACATACCACATTGTAAAATAATGATTTTCTAACCTTTTCAGCGTGGAAAGAATACTTGAATCCGGGAAATTTGAAGGAAAATTCGGATTTTTCTAACAAATTCAAACGAATTACATATAAAAAAAAACAAAACATCATCACTTTATGTTCCATTAGAAACCACATTAGACGATCATCCTAGAAGCCCATGAAAAATCAAGCTGGTTGACAGGATAATTTTCATTACGGAGTATTGTTCCAACCTCCGAAGAATACAGACATACTAACAAACAGGTCTTTCCATTTGCTCGAGTCTGGAACAATTTTTGGCGACGAGGTCATTTCAACCCACTTCAAGACGATCCAGATCAAGCACTTGAAAGATGTCCGACCAGGATTTGAGGAACGCAATTCTCCGGCTCACTGAACTGGTAGCTAGCCAACAAGAGCAGATTCAACTTCTCAACCGAACCGGTCAAGCCAACCAACCGGGAAGTGAGAAAATCATCGAATCGTTGGCCACGGGAATTGAAGACTTCTACTGCGATCCTGACGGTGGAGTGTTTTTCCATGCATGGTTCGCGCGCTACGAGGATATCTTCAAGGTTGACGGCAAGAATCTGGACGATCCGACGAAGGTGAGGCTACTCTTGAGGAAGATCGGCACCAAGTTCCATGAGCGGTACGTAAACTGTATCCTGCCAAAGCATCCCCGCGATTTCAGCCTAGACGACACGGTGAAGAAACTTAAGAAGCTTTTTGGCCGCCAAACCTCGCTGTTTAACGATCGCTACCGTTGTCTACAATATGTCAAGAACGAAGCAGACGATTTTTCAAGTTACGCTGCCTCTGTGAACAAGCACTGCGAAGCATTCCAGCTGACCAAGCTCACCGACGACCAATTGAAGGCACTACGTTTTGTTTGCGGTCTACAATCTCCCCGCGATGCAGACATCCGAACTCGATTGATCGGTAAGTTAGAAGCTGAAGAGCATGCTCCGCCAGCAGACGGCGCGAAGCTCACACTGGAAAATCTCGTCGAGGAGTGCCATCGGTTTAACAATCTGAAGGACACCAAGATGGTAGAGAAGCCCGTTCCGGAAAAATCCGTCGTCAACGCCGTTTCTACCAAGCCTGCTAAGAAGAAGCAACCGAAATCTCCGTGCTGGTTCTGCGGTGATTTACACTTTGTGAAGGAATGCCCCTATCAAGACCACAGCTGTAGCAAATGCAAACGGAAGGGGCATAAAGAAGGTTACTGCTCATCCGTGGAATCAAAACCGAAGTCTGCAAAGAAATTCGAAAAACCGAAATCCAAGGAATATGTGAAGTCTAAAGGAATTTCGGTGAAACGCATCGATCTCCAAGGGAAGAGGAAATACGTTACCGTCGGAATCAATGGCAACGATTCTGTTCTCCAGTTGGATTGCGCTTCCGATATCACGATCATTTCTACGCAAACCTGGAAGGCGATCGGAAAACCAGCCATCAGCGAAACCGAAATCACCGCCATCAGCGCTTCCGGAAATAAGATCGACATGACTTTTGAGTTCCTTGCTGAATTAACCTTCCAAAGCGTGACGAAAGCAGGCATTGTCTACGTGTCATCTAGCTCCGATTTGGATGTCCTCGGAATTGAAACAATCGACCTATTCGATCTGTGGTCAATTCCATTCAGCTCGCTGGTTAATGCTATCCATCATAAACCGGAAGACACTGAGCAAAACCTGCGTACGAAGTTTCCTGAAGTGTTCCAGAGTACACTAGGCCGGTGCACCAAAGCGAAGGTTAAACTCTACCTGAAGCCCGACGTCCGTCCAGTGTATTGTCCAAAGAGACCAGTTGCATATGCTGCCCTTCCTAACTCGATAGTCGTGGTCCGGAAGTCAGACAACGTTTCCGTCCTGCGGCGACTATTCTACAGGGTTGAACAACGCACTAGAATCAGATGCCCATCCGCTGTAACACTTTACTCGCTGTGCCATCTGGTTGTAAATATAACGTAAATTCCTCAATTGCCAATATTGACGATCTAACATACAAATCTACACCTAGGCGGCGCTGCGGTAAAAGTGATGATGGTTTTGAATTTTGCAATGTGTAGCATTGTAACAGGATCACTGGACCACCTACAACCCGATACACATGCCCTTATGGCAACAAAATTCTAGCAAGTGCGTCACGCTGTGCAACCAAAATAAACATGCGAACCATGTCGTAAATTCAGGCCAAGGTTCCGATGGTTATTTATTGCATAATATGACGCGCTGACCATTAACTTCCTTTGTTTACTTTTGCACTTCTTCGCTAGCTTCGCTAGCGTGAATTTAATGACAAACACATGCTTGCGCAAATGCGCAAACGTTTCCTATTTATGCTTTCGATTCCGGTTGACATCTTTTCGGACACATGTGTTATGTGTTTTACTACAATTCGCCTGACCACGCATAATAATAGAATTTAGGTTGTAGCTAGTTGTAAGAAATAAACGAATTGAATAAAAGGGAGTCTGACCCAGTTGGGCGGACTCAGTATGAACGCGTACGTGAAAGTCTTTTCATATAACCGAAAGAAACTACTGGGTGTCCACACGGCGATCCTGCGACCTGCGACATGGCGACCGTGACAGGACTAGTGTGATCTGTGCGGTACTAAGGGTGAGCCGGAAAGTGTTGTTGTGCGACTGAACAGAAACCAATTAAGCAAATTAAGGTGCAAACAGTGATCTACAAATTTATTTCTCTCGAAAGAATAAAGTGAGTGATAGACGTTGGTCAAAGATTGTAGTGAAAGAAGAAGAAAATTCCGACAATGAATCGCTTGTTCCGGATTGATTGAACAATAAAGACATGCTGTCGAGCATATACAGCAAAGTGGAAAGCATGTTGAAGGAAAATGATTCCTGCACGGAGTCGGTTGGAGAAGCTCATTTGTTTGTGCCATCGTTGTCTGCTGAGAAGTTTGATTCACGATCGATGTTTACGTTGAACTGCAAGTGCTCTAATCCTTAAAGAGTCATTAACTGAACAAACCTATCCTTACATCAGAACCACCGAGCCGTCGGGGCCCAGCGCGAGACAAAAAGACAAAAAAATTATTTTAGCTGGTGCTGGTGAAAAAAAAAAAGAGAGTGATTTGTGATTTGTGAGTGCTGATAAATGAGACGCATGACAGAATCAGCGAATCGATATTGAAAGCAGCAAAACAGGTGCGCGAGGGCATGACGCTAAAACACACCACTGGGTAGCCTCAACGGTCAGCAAGGCATTCCCATTTAAAGAGGCGTTCCCGCAATACAGTGATTCCGTTGGTACTTGCAATCGTACTGGTACCACCTGCAGCAGTAGCGTTACTTCACCACAGCATCGCTAAGTGTTACCCCCTCGTCAACATAGAAGGAAATCAACTAAGTCAGACAGGAAGCAGCCATCACATGCAGAGGTGCCGGATGGAAAAGCAAGGCGGGTGAGCTCCTGAAATCATTATATATATAAGCAGTTCGTAAAAAAAAAAAAAAAAAAAAAAAAAAAAAAAAAGCCGGTTCTCAAATGGGGATCAACATAGGGTAGGAGCCTGCCTGTTGGTCTCAAATGTTCCTATCTCACGCCTCCACGAAGATCATATGACGACATTTTTAGATCGGGCGTGAACTGGAAACACACACCTGGTCTTGGCTCCGAGAACGGGTGTCGAAAGTGGCTAAGTGAGGGGGTGCGAGCGAGTCAGAGCGCTATATCTCTCCCGGGGAAGGCCTCCCGGGTCATGGAGGCCTTGCCAACCCGCTGTCTCCCGGGCAAAGGAGATACACCCAATAAAATGGAGCTACGATCACGAAGAATAATTAGAATACGATCACCCGAGGAGGGTCCCCGAACTGGAGCTGGTCCTGGAACGGGCGTAAGAGCGAGCGGCCAGCGGCTGGAGGGCGATGTGCAAGAGCGGGCCACCAGCCGGGTTCAACCCGAAGAGCTACCGCCACACGGAAACAGCAGCCATCGACATCACCCAAGAAACGCTGCGCCTACGAGACGTGTTGCGACTGCCAGACGACAGTCGTCCACACTTGTGGGTACCACTAGGCGCCGGATCATGTGGACACACGAAATGAATGAATTCGTGATCCGCGCCTATTACATCTGCACTGCTTTGGAGACGGACATGAGCGGTCGCCCTCGAATACTAACAATGTTCGAGGAAGCGTATCCAGAGTTCGTCGGGAGGCTTGATCAGAACGCGATGAACGCGAGGCGTAGAGCGATAGTACGCAACAACATGCTCTCCCAAACGCAAATCGACGAGATCAAGCAGCAGGTGCAGAGAGAAATAAGCTCCAGGAACAACAGAGCAAGCGATGTGTCGAGACGAAGTTCAGTACGGCTGAGCAATTCATTCGCGAGTGGGGCACGCGAATCAGCACCAGTGGAGGCCACAGTACAACAACCCCCTGAGCCGGAAGACCCACAGCCAGATCAACAACTACTACGCGATCTGGTCTTCCACTACGACGAGGCGATCTCACAGTTCCGCGACACAGACCCATTGTCGCGCCCCAGGATCCCGAAGTTGCAGCATTCCCGCAGGCTGACAAGTGCAGTAAAGCTCATGAACGAGCACGTTCTTCCGCTGCACTTGGTTGATGCTGAGAACATGGAGGAGCTGCAACTGAAAGTGTACTGTGCTGCTGTGGCGACCGCCAAAAGTTTAGGATACCGTATTAGGCCAAGAGGCGGACTGCTCCAACATCTCCGTGAAAGGCGTGAGCCTCCATGGCGAAGGAGATTGGAGCAACGGATCCTAAACAAGCGCGCCGCAATTGGAAGACTGATGGCGTACAAAAGAGGCAGCAGATCGGCGAAATTATGTCGCCAAGTTGCTGTGATCGTGCGGCCTACTGAACTTCGCCAGCTGGGAGCTCACCAGCTGACGGAAAAACTCGACACACTGGTACAGCAATTGAGCGTCCTAACTAAACGGCTGAAACGTTACTCTGACTCTGCAAAGCGCCAGGAACAAAATCGGATGTTCAGAGATAACGAAAAAGCGTTCTACGACCACATTAGCGACGAGAAGCCCGACTACCGCGAAGGTTTGCCAGATATTAGCGATGTGACGAACTTCTGGGCTGGTATTTGGGAGACCCCAGTAGAACATCGCGACGGGCAAATGTGGTTAAGACGGGAGGAGGAGAGTTGTGGTGAAATTGGAGAGATGCCAGCTATCATCGTCGGAGAGAACGATGTCCGCGAAGCCTCGCGGTACCTGAGGAACTGGGCAGCACCGGGCCCCGATGGTGTCCAGAACTTTTGGCACAAGAAGCTGACCGTCGCACATCCAAAGATAGCTGAGTGCTTCAACAAGGTGCTACGTGACCCACACAACCTTCCTGAATTCGCCACCCGTGGCGTCACCTTCCTCCTCCCGAAAGACAGCAACACATTGAACCCATCAAAGTACAGACCGATAACGTGCCTATCGAGTCTGTACAAAATACTGAGCAGCATAATTACCGCCAAAGTTTCTGCTCACTGCGAACAGCATCACATCATCGCAGAAGAGCAGAAAGGATGCAGGAAAAATACGCATGGCTGCAAAGACCAGGCCATCATCGACGCAGCCATAGTCGGCCAGGCGGTATATAACCAGCGGAACCTAAGTATGGCCTACATCGATTACAGGAAGGCTTATGACTCCATACCTCACTCGTTTCTCGTCCGGGTATTGGGGCTATACAAGATTGATCCCGTCGTCGTTAGGTTCCTGCAGCATGCGATGAGGCAGTGGAGCACGTCTCTGCACCTCAGTGATGGGGAAAATGTGTTGCAGTCTAGAACGCTGCAGATAAAGAGGGGGATATTCCAAGGCGACTCTTTCAGCCCGCTTTGGTTTTGTCTGGCACTGAACCCCCTCAGTAGGACGCTCAATAGAAACGGTCATGGCTATAAAATAAGGTATGGCGACGGCGCCCACGAAGAAGTGACCCATACCTTCTACATGGATGATCTCAAGGTCTACGCTGATTCACGTCAGCGTCTAGGTGTAGCTATCCGGGTTGTCGAAGACATAAGCAGGGACATCTGCATGGAGTTCGGCCTCGACAAGTGCCGCTGTGTCCATCTGCTGAAAGGGCAGCTTACCGAATCCGGAGGTTACGAGGTCTATGACGGCGAGTTCATAAGAGACATGGTTCGTGGCGAATCCTATAAATATCTTGGATTCCGACAGCTCACCGGGATTCGCCACTCCGACATCAAGACGGAGCTGCGAGACAAGTTCTTGAGTCGAGTGAACTGTGTCCTGAGGACTTTCCTCAACGCGGGGAACAAGGTACGCGCGATCAACACATTCGCGGTTCCCCTGCTGACCTTCAGTTTTGGTGTAGTCAAATGGAGCAAAACTGACCTAGAGGACCTTGAGAGGAGGATGAGGAAAGCATTCAAAGAGGCCGGAATGCACCATCCTCAATCGGCACTGGAGAGAGTTTCACTGCCACGCAAAGAAGGGGGACTTGGAATAGTCGACATATCTGCACTGTGTGTTGCCCAGGTACGACAACTGCGCGAGTACTTCGCAGAACGCGCCAACCAAAACGCGCTATACCGGGCTGTCTGCGCCGCCGACAGAGGATACAGCGCTCTGCACTTGGCGCAAGCGGAGTACCAACTCAACTGCAATCTGCAGACAGTGGAGGAGAAGATTGCAGCTTGGAAGCAGAAGGCAGTGCATGGTGCCCACCCCCATCAACTGGACCGGCCACACGTCGACAAGGCCGCATCTAATCTGTGGCTAACGCGTGGTGAACTCTCTTCAGTAGTAGAAGCCGACATGATAGCCATCCAGGACAGGATAATGCCGACGAGAAACTGCAGGCGGTACGTCTGGCATCAAGACGTTGATGACATTTGCCGGATGTGCCATCAACCAGGTGAAAACATAGAGCACATTATGGGAGGCTGTCCCGTTTTGGCCAACGCAGCCTACACCGAGCGCCACAACAACGTGGCCCGTATTGTTCATCGACAACTGGCGCTCCAATGTGCTCTACTGGAAGACAACGTACCAAACTACCGGTACCTGCCTGCACCTGTCCTGGAAAATGACCGTTTCAAGCTGTACTGGGATCGCACTGTTCTGACCGACCTCTCGATCCACCACAACCGCCCAGATATAATGGTTTACGACAAGAGCGACCGCAAAGTCACCATCATCGATGTCGCTATTCCACTGAACCAGAATCTGGAGGAGACCCACGGTCGCAAAATCTGCAAGTACCGACCATTGGCCGTGGAGCTCAAGGAACTGTGGGGGCTAAGGGAGGTCCCAAGAATTGTTCCAGTCGTTCTCTCTGGAACTGGAATTATCCCGAAGACACTTCTGGAAGCGCTAAAGGTGTTGAACATGGAGAAGGAATTGGCCGGCATCCAAAAGTCGGTCATCCTTAGCACCTGCGCGATTGTCCGACAATTCCTCGGTCAGGACTAAAACAGCACGAGCATGCAGATACGTGCATTCCGCAGAGCCTAGTCCCCCTTTGGCATTCAGTAGCCCGGGGGCAGGTGAAAATTCTGGCTAGGTTCGCCTAGTTAAGAAGTGAGATAAGTCTGCCAAAAAAAGGTTCTCAAATGGGGATCAACATAGGGTAGGAGCCTGCCTGTTGGTCTCAAATGTTCCTATCTCACGCCTCCACGAAGATCATATGACGACATTTTTAGATCGGGCGTGAACTGGAAACACACACCTGGTCTTGGCTCCGAGAACGGGTGTCGAAAGTGGCTAAGTGAGGGGGTGCGAGCGAGTCAGAGCGCTATATCTCTCCCGGGGAAGGCCTCCCGGGTCATGGAGGCCTTGCCAACCCGCTGTCTCCCGGGCAAAGGAGATACACCCAATAAAATGGAGCTACGATCACGAAGAATAATTAGAATGCGATCACCCGAGGAGGGTCCCCGAACTGGAGCTGGTCCTGGAACGGGCGTAAGAGCGAGCGGCCAGCGGCTGGAGGGCGATGTGCAAGAGCGGGCCACCAGCCGGGTTCAACCCGAAGAGCTACCGCCACACGGAAACAGCAGCCATCGACATCACCCAAGAAACGCTGCGCCTACGAGGCGTGTTGTGACTGCCAGACGGCAGTCGTCCACACTCGTGGGTACCACTAGGCGCCGGATCATGTGGACACACGAAATGAATGAATTCGTGATCCGCGCCTATTACATCTGCACTGCTTTGGAGACGGACATGAGTGGTCGCCCTCGAATACTAACAATGTTCGAGGAAGCGTATCCAGAGTTCGTTGGGAGGCTTGATCAGAACGCGATGAACGCGAGGCGTAGAGCGATAGTACGCAACAACATGCTCTCCCAAACGCAAATCGACGAGATCAAGCAGCAGGTGCAGAGAGAAATAAGCTCCAGGAACAACAGAGCAAGCGATGTGTCGAGACGAAGTTCAGTACGGCTGAGCAATTCATTCGCGAGTGGGGCACGCGAATCAGCACCAGTGGAGGCCACAGTACAACAACCCCCTGAGCCGGAAGACCCACAGCCAGATCAACAACTACTACGCGATCTGGTCTTCCACTACGACGAGGCGATCTCACAGTTCCGCGACACAGACCCATTGTCGCGCCCCAGGATCCCGAAGTTGCAGCATTCCCGCAGGCTGACAAGTGCAGTAAAGCTCATGAACGAGCACGTTCTTCCGCTGCACTTGGTTGATGCTGAGAACATGGAGGAGCTGCAACTGAAAGTTTACTGCGCTGCTGTGGCGACCGCCAAAAGTTTAGGATACCGTATTAGGCCAAGAGGCGGACTGCTCCAACATCTCCGTGAAAGGCGTGAGCCTCCATGGCGAAGGAGATTGGAGCAACGGATCCTAAACAAGCGCGCCGCAATTGGAAGACTGATGGCGTACAAAAGAGGCAGCAGATCGGTGAAATTATGTCGCCAAGTTGCTGTGATCGTGCGGCCTACTGAACTTCGCCAGCTGGGAGCTCACCAGCTGACGGAAAAACTCGACACACTGGTACAGCAATTGAGCGTCCTTACAAAACGGCTGAAACGTTACTCTGACTCTGCAAAGCGCCAGGAACAAAATCGGATGTTCAGAGATAACGAGAAAGCGTTCTACGACCACATTAGCGACGAGAAGCCCGACTACCGCGAAGGTTTGCCAGATATTAGCGATGTGACGAACTTCTGGGCTGGTATTTGGGAGACCCCAGTAGAACATCGCGACGGGCAAATGTGGTTAAGACGGGAGGAGGAGAGTTGTGGTGAAATTGGAGAGATGCCAGCTATCATCGTCGGAGAGAACGATGTCCGCGAAGCCTCGCGGTACCTGAGGAACTGGGCAGCACCGGGTCCCGATGGTGTTCAGAACTTCTGGCACAAGAAGCTGACCGTCGCACATCCAAAGATAGCTGAGTGCTTCAACAAGGTGCTACGTGACCCACACAACCTTCCTGAATTCGCCACCCGTGGCGTCACCTTCCTCCTCCCGAAAGACAGCAACACATTGAACCCATCAAAGTACAGACCGATAACGTGCCTATCGAGTCTGTACAAAATACTGAGCAGCATAATTACCGCCAAAGTTTCTGCTCACTGCGAACAGCATCACATCATCGCAGAAGAGCAGAAAGGATGCAGGAAAAATACGCATGGCTGCAAAGACCAGGCCATCATCGACGCAGCCATAGTCGGCCAGGCGGTTTATAACCAGCGGAACCTAAGCATGGCCTATATCGATTACAGGAAGGCTTATGACTCCATACCTCACTCGTTTCTCGTCCGGGTATTGGAGCTCTACAAAATTGATCCCTTCGTCGTTAGGTTCCTGCAGCATGCGATGAGGCAGTGGAGTACGTCTCTGCACCTCAGTGATGGGGAAAATGTGTTGCAGTCTAGAACGCTGCAGATAAAGAGGGGGATATTCCAAGGCGACTCTTTCAGCCCGCTTTGGTTTTGTCTGGCATTGAACCCCCTCAGTAGGACGCTCAATAGAAACGGTCATGGCTATAAAATAAGGTATGGCGACGGCGCCCACGAAGAAGTGACCCATACCTTCTACATGGATGATCTCAAGGTCTACGCTGATTCACGTCAGCGTCTAGGTGTAGCTATCCGGGTTGTCGAAGACATAAGCAGGGACATTTGCATGGAGTTCGGCCTCGACAAGTGCCGCTGTGTCCATCTGCTGAAAGGGCAGCTTACCGAATCCGGAGGTTACGAGGTCTATGACGGCGAGTTCATAAGAGACATGGTTCGTGGCGAATCCTATAAATATCTTGGATTCCGACAGCTCACCGGGATTCGCCACTCCGACATCAAGACGGAGCTGCGAGACAAGTTCTTGAGTCGAGTGAACTGTGTCCTGAGGACTTTCCTCAACGCGGGGAACAAGGTACGCGCGATCAACACATTCGCGGTTCCCCTGCTGACCTTCAGTTTTGGTGTAGTCAAATGGAGCAAAACTGACCTAGAGGACCTTGAGAGGAGGATGAGGAAAGCATTTAAAGAGGCCGGAATGCACCATCCTCAATCGGCACTGGAGAGAGTTTCACTGCCACGCAAAGAAGGGGGACTTGGAATAGTCGACATATCTGCACTGTGTGTTGCCCAGGTACGACAACTGCGCGAGTACTTCGCAGAACGCGCCAACCAAAACGCGCTATACCGGGCTGTCTGCGCCGCCGACAGAGGATACAGCGCTCTGCACTTGGCGCAAGCGGAGTACCAACTCAACTGCAATCTGCAGACAGTGGAGGAGAAGATTGCAGCTTGGAAGCAGAAGGCAGTGCATGGTGCCCACCCCCATCAACTGGACCGGCCACACGTCGACAAGGCCGCATCTAATCTGTGGCTAACGCGTGGTGAACTCTCTTCAGTAGTAGAAGCCGACATGATAGCCATCCAGGACAGGATAATGCCGACGAGAAACTGCAGGCGGTACGTCTGGCATCAAGACGTTGATGACATTTGCCGGATGTGTCATCAACCAGGTGAAAACATAGAGCACATTATGGGAGGCTGTCCCGTTTTGGCCAACGCAGCCTACACCGAGCGCCACAACAACGTGGCCCGTATTGTTCATCGACAACTGGCGCTCCAATGTGCTCTACTGGAAGACAACGTACCAAACTACCGGTACCTGCCTGCACCTGTCCTGGAAAATGACCGTTTCAAGCTGTACTGGGATCGCACTGTTCTGACCGACCTCTCGATCCACCACAACCGGCCAGATATAATGGTTTACGACAAGAGCGACCGCAAAGTCACCATCATCGATGTCGCTATTCCACTGAACCAGAATCTGGAGGAGACCCACGGTCGCAAAATCTGCAAGTACCGACCATTGGCCGTGGAGCTCAAGGAACTGTGGGGGCTAAGGGAGGTCCCAAGAATTGTTCCAGTCGTTCTCTCTGGAACTGGAATTGTCCCGAAGACACTTCTGGAAGCGCTAAAGGTGTTGAATATGGAGAAGGAATTGGCCGGCATCCAAAAGTCGGTCATCCTTAGCACCTGCGCGATTGTCCGACAATTTCTCGGTCAGGACTGAAACAGCACGAGCATGCAGATACGTGCATTCCGCAGAGCCTAGTCCCCCTTTGGCATTCAGAAGCCCGGGGGCAGGTGAAAATTCTGGCTAGGTTCGCCTAGTTAAGAAGTGAGATAAGTCTGCCAAAAAAAAAAAAATGTTCTCAAATCTGTTGTTGTGTTCTCAAAAAAGGTTCTCAAATGGGGATCAACACTAGGGTAGGAGCCTGCCCGTTGGTCTCAAATGTTCCTATCTCACGCCTCCACGAAGATCATATGACGACATTTTTAGATCGGGCGTGAACTGGAAACACACACCTGGTCTTGGCTCCGAGAACGGGTGTCGAAAGTGGCTAAGTGAGGGGGTGCGAGCGAGTCAGAGCGCTATATCTCTCCCGGGGAAGGCCTCCCGGGTCATGGAGGCCTTGCATACCCGCTGTCTCCCGGGCAAAGGAGATACACCCAGAAAATGGAGCTACGTTCACGAAGAATACTTAGAATGCGATCGCCCGAGGAGGGTCCCCGAACTGGAGCTGGTCCTGGAACGGGCGTAAGAGCGAGCGGCCAGCGGCTGGAGGGCGATGTGCAAGAGCGGGCCACCAGCCGGGTTCAACCCGAAGAGCTACCGCCACACGGAAACAGCAGCCATCGACATCACCCAAGAAACGCTGCGCCTACGAGACGTGTTGCGACTGCCAGACGACAGTCGTCCACACTTGTGGGTACAACTAGGCGCCGGATCATGTGGACACACGAAATGAACGAATTCGTGATCCGCGCCTATTACATCTGCACTGCTTTGGAGACGGACATGAGCGGTCGCCCTCGAATACTAACAATGTTCGAGGAAGCGTATCCAGAGTTCGTCGGGAGGCTTGATCAGAACGCGATGAACGCGAGGCGTAGAGCGATAGTACGCAACAACATGCTCTCCCAAACGCAAATCGACGAGATCAAGCAGCAGGTGCAGAGAGAAATAAGCTCCAGGAACAATAGAGCAAGCGATGTGTCGAGACGAAGTTCAGTACGGCTGAGCAATTCATTCGCGAGTGGGGCACGCGAATCAGCACCAGTGGAGGCCACAGTACTACAACCCCCTGAGCCGGAAGACCCACAGCCAGATCAACAACTACTACGCGATCTGGTCTTCCACTACGACGAGGCGATCTCACAGTTCCGCGACACAGACCCATTGTCGCGCCCCAGGATCCCGAAGTTGCAGCATTCCCGCAGGCTGACAAGTGCAGTAAAGCTCATGAACGAGCACGTTCTTCCGCTGCACTTGGTTGATGCTGAGAACATGGAGGAGCTGCAACTGAAAGTTTACTGTGCTGCTGTGGCGACCGCCAAAAGTTTAGGATACCGTATTAGGCCAAGAGGCGGACTGCTCCAACATCTCCGTGAAAGGCGTGAGCCTCCATGGCGAAGGAGATTGGAGCAACGGATCCTAAACAAGCGCGCCGCAATTGGAAGACTGATGGCGTACAAAAGAGGCAGCAGATCGGCGAAATTATGTCGCCAAGTTGCTGTGATCGTGCGGCCTACTGAACTTCGCCAGCTGGGAGCTCACCAGCTGACGGAAAAACTCGACACACTGGTACAGCAATTGAGCGTCCTAACTAAACGGCTGAAACGTTACTCTGACTCTGCAAAGCGCCAGGAACAAAATCGGATGTTCAGAGATAACGAAAAAGCGTTCTACGACCACATTAGCGACGAGAAGCCCGACTACCGCGAAGGTTTGCCAGATATTAGCGATGTGACGAACTTCTGGGCTGGTATTTGGGAGACCCCAGTACAACATCGCGACGGGCAAATGTGGTTAAGACGGGAGGAGGAGAGTTGTGGTGAAATTGGAGAGATGCCAGCTATCATCGTCGAAGAGAACGATGTCCGCGAAGCCTCGCGGTACCTGAGGAACTGGGCAGCACCGGGCCCCGATGGTGTCCAGAACTTTTGGCACAAGAAGCTGACCGTCGCACATCCAAAGATAGCTGAGTGCTTCAACAAGGTGCTACGTGACCCACACAACCTTCCTGAATTCGCCACCCGTGGCGTCACCTTCCTCCTCCCGAAAGACAGCAACACATTGAACCCATCAAAGTACAGACCGATAACGTGCCTATCGAGTCTGTACAAAATACTGAGCAGCATAATTACCGCCAAAGTTTCTGCTCACTGCGAACAGCATCACATCATCGCAGAAGAGCAGAAAGGATGCAGGAAAAATACGCATGGCTGCAAAGACCAGGCCATCATCGACGCAGCCATAGTCGGCCAGGCGGTATATAACCAGCGGAACCTAAGTATGGCCTACATCGATTACAGGAAGGCTTATGACTCCATACCTCACTCGTTTCTCGTCCGGGTATTGGAGCTCTACAAAATTGATCCCGTCGTCGTTAGGTTCCTGCAGCATGCGATGAGGCAGTGGAGCACGTCTCTGCACCTTAGTGATGGGGAAAATGTGTTGCAGTCTAGAACGCTGCAGATAAAGAGGGGGATATTCCAAGGCGACTCTTTCAGCCCGCTTTGGTTTTGTCTGGCACTGAACCCCCTCAGTAGGACGCTCAATAGAAACGGTCATGGCTATAAAATAAGGTATGGCGACGGCGCCCACGAAGAAGTGACCCATACCTTTTACATGGACGATCTCAAGGTCTACGCTGATTCACGTCAGCGTCTAGGTGTAGCTATCCGGGTTGTCGAAGACATAAGCAGGGACATCTGTATGGAGTTCGGCCTCGACAAGTGTCGCTGTGTCCACCTGCTGAAAGGACAACTTACCGAATCCGGAGGCTACGAGGTCTATGACGGCGAGTTTATAAGAGACATGGTTCGTGGCGAATCCTATAAATATCTTGGATTCCGACAGCTCACCGGGATTCGCCACTCCGACATCAAGACGGAGCTGCGAGACAAGTTCTTGAGTCGAGTGAACTGTGTCCTGAGGACTTTCCTCAACGCGGGGAACAAGGTACGCGCGATCAACACATTCGCGGTTCCCCTGCTGACCTTCAGTTTTGGTGTAGTCAAATGGAGCAAAACTGACCTAGAGGACCTTGAGAGGAGGATGAGGAAAGCATTCAAAGAGGCCGGAATGCACCATCCTCAATCGGCACTGGAGAGAGTTTCACTACCACGCAAAGAAGGGGGACTTGGAATCGTCGATATTTCTGCACTGTGTGTTGCCCAGGTACGACAACTGCGCGAATACTTCGCAGAACGCGCCAACCAAAACGCGCTATACCGGGCTGTCTGCGCCGCTGACAGAGGATACAGCGCTCTGCACTTGGCGCAAGCGGAGTACCAACTAAATTGCAATCTGCAGACAGTGGAGGAGAAGATTGCAGCTTGGAAGCAGAAGGCAGTGCATGGTGCCCACCCCCATCAACTGGACCGGCCACACGTCGACAAGGCCGCATCTAATCTGTGGCTAACGCGTGGTGAACTCTCTTCAGTAGTAGAAGCCGACATGATAGCCATCCAGGACAGGATAATGCCGACGAGAAACTGCAGGCGGTACGTCTGGCATCAAGACGTTGATGACATTTGCCGGATGTGCCATCAACCAGGTGAAAACATAGAACACATTATGGGAGGCTGTCCCGTTTTGGCCAACGCAGCCTACACCGAGCGCCACAACAACGTGGCCCGTATTGTTCATCGACAACTGGCGCTCCAATGTGCTCTACTGGAAGACAACGTACCAAACTACCGGTACCTGCCTGCACCTGTCCTGGAAAATGACCGTTTCAAGCTGTACTGGGATCGCACTGTTCTGACCGACCTCTCGATCCACCACAACCGCCCAGATATAATGGTTTACGACAAGAGCGACCGCAAAGTCACCATCATCGATGTCGCTATTCCACTGAACCAGAATCTGGAGGAGACCCACGGTCGCAAAATCTGCAAGTACCGACCATTGGCCGTGGAGCTCAAGGAACTGTGGGGGCTAAGGGAGGTCCCAAGAATTGTTCCAGTCGTTCTCTCTGGAACTGGAATTATCCCGAAGACACTTCTGGAAGCGCTAAAGGTGTTGAACATCGAGAAGGAATTGGCCGGCATCCAAAAGTCGGTCATCCTTAGCACCTGCGCGATTGTCCGACAATTCCTCGGTCAGGACTAAAACAGCACGAGCATGCAGATACGTGCATTCCGCAGAGCCTAGTCCCCCTTTGGCATTCAGAAGCCCGGGGGCAGGTGAAAATTCTGGCTAGGTTCGCCTAGTTAAGAAGTGAGATAAGTCTGCCAAAAAAAAAAAAAAAAAAAACGAAATAAATACATAGATAGTTGTTGCCCAATGTGTTTTGAGACCAGCATGGGTCTTTTTAGCTCTAAAACTGTAGCAAATACAGGAGACCCTCAGGTCCAAATATTGAACCACTTAGAAAATCATGGTCAAATGCACGAATACCAAGGAACAATCCTTTGTATTCTTCTAGGCGTAATTATCATAACAACGCTCATGAAACTTTTTAAAGCCTACAAAACATGGGTAACAGCTCAAGCTGTGGAGGCGGCACGTAAAATGCAAGCGGCGTCCGACCTAGTATAAAACCAGATGGATCAAACTACAGCTAAGTTACATAAAAACGTCCAAAAACTACAAACAATCAACAAGACGATCCAACAAGAAATAGTAAAAAATCTTAGAAAAACTACATTGAGGGCTAAACTACAAGAAGCAGAGCAATTATATGCCGAAGTAAAACGAATTTTAAAACTAAATATAAATACTATTAAGGGATCGGACTGCACCCACTACATATCAACAGCTAAAGAAGCTATCCAAAATATTAGAGAAACTATAACTAGTAATAAACAGTATAAAAGACGTAGCCTAAAAGAGATTGGACTAGCGGTTTTATTTACAGTAGGATTGAACAAAATAAAATCAAAAATGGCAAACCTTCCAGAAACTATTAAACTCACTTCCTCCATAGTCCCTCAATTTGACGGAACAATCGACAAACTAAAATCATTTTTGGACGCACTGAACCTAGTAAAAACACTAGAAACAAATGACAATAAAACGACTATCATAACAGTTATTTTAACAAAACTCGAAGGAAGAGCTAGAAATGCCTTCCCCGACACACCATCTTCTTTGGAAGAAATCATTCAAACCCTTAAATCGACAATTAAATCCACACCCCCCGCTCAAATAATAGCAAAAATGACCGGTCTGAGACAAAATGGTAATATAGAAAATTTTTGCCAAGATCTCGAAATACTGGTCAACAAATTAGAAAATGCGTACATCGGAATTGAAGTTCCAACACAGGTTGCTAAATCATTGGCAACAAAGGAAGGAATAAAAAGCCTAGCTAACGGACTGAAAAACGAAAAAACCTCTCTAATCATCAGAGCGGGTACTTTCAACTCATTTTCAGATGCAACAACAAAAGCACTGGAAGAAAATTCCACAAGTTCGAACGTTAACATTCTCTCCTATTCGCAAATTAACAGAAACACAAATCGATACAATAACAATTTCAACCACCCTGCTAACAGGGGCAATTATCAGCGTTATCCATTTAATTCTACCAACAGAGGTAGAAACCAACACAGCTTTAATAATCAACAACGCAGAAACGCACAATTTTTCAACAACTCAACTTTTCCTCAAAGAAATAATAACAACCAGGGCCGACAGAACCAAGTTCGAGGTCAATTTACAAATAATAACACGCAGCGATATCACAACAACCAACACAATGCTAATTTTAACCGTCCGGTACAATACATCCGATTGACGGGAAACGAAGAAATTCCGACGGACGACCTCCAGTCCGAACCGGTTATGTCATTGGAGGGAAACCAACAGTTAGGAAACCGATGTTAAACATTTACAAATGTGACGTAACTTGTTCAATGTTCGTCACCCTAAAAATGCAAATGACTAAAAGACCATGCACATTAATAATCGACACAGGTGCGGACATCTCTATAATCAAAGAAGACCCAATTAACGGAAAGCAAATAATAGACACCAACAATAAATGCATTATTAACGGAGTTACAGAAGGAAAAATAGAAACAATTGCAAGCACATGCACAAACATTATATTCAATGACATAGAAATTCCACATCAATTCCAAATCGTCAGCAATAAATTTCCAATAAAAGCTGATGGCATCTTAGGTAGAGACTTTCTAACCAAATTTGAATGTAACCTATGTCTGAAAACATGGCTAATGACATTCTTTTATGATAATACGCAGATAGAGATACCAATTCAAGATAACTGGGATAATAATTACGTTATCCCACCAAGATGTCAGTTAATAAAACAATTTTTCTTACCGAACATAGAAGAGGATACCGTCATAATAGCACAAGAAATTAAACCAGGCCTATTCTGCGCAAACTCAATAATCTCTAAAAATTCATCATATATTAATCTCATAAACACTAATACAAGTGAAACAACAATACCAACAGATTTCAAACCACTAGCAATACCTTTAAGCGAATACTCCATTAATCAACTTAACACAACAATAAATCAGGATTCTCCGAATAGAATTACCCAACTACTCAAAGAATTAAAACTGGAAAACACACCAGACAATGCGAAAACTAAACTTATCAAACTTTGTACAACTTATAACGACATTTTCGCTTTGGAAAAAGATACATTAACAACAAACAATTTCTACAAGCAAAAAATATGTTTAGAAGACAAAACTCCAGTATATACAAAAAATTACAGAACACCTGAAGCCCAAACAACAGAAATAAATAAACAAATTAATCACATGCTCGATAATAAAATAATTCAACATTCCATCTCACCATATAACTCACCAATATTACTGGTTCCCAAAAAAATCTAACAACCAAGATAAGAAATGGCGATTGGTGGTTGATTTCCGCCAACTAAACAAAAAAATTACACCAGATAAATTTCCACTTCCAAGAATAGACGAAATCCTTGATAATTTAGGTAGAGCAAAATACTTTTCCACATTAGATTTAATGTCAGGTTTTCACCAAATAGAACTTGACGACAAATCAAAAAAATACACAGCATTTTCAACGTCTAACGGCCACTACGAATTCACTAGGTTACCTTTCGGCCTTAATATATCCCCAAACAGTTTCCAGAGAATGATGTCCATAGCTCTCAGCGGACTACCTCCCCAATGTGCATTTCTTTATATTGACGACATAATCGTTGTTGGATGTTCTGTAACTCATCACCTCAACAATTTAGAAAATGTATTTCAACAACTACAAAAGTATAACCTAAAATTAAATCCCCAAAAGTGCTTATTTTTTAGACCCGACGTGACATACCTAGGACACAATATTTCAGCTGTCGGCATACAGCCCGACCAAACAAAATTTTCTGCAATATTAAATTACCCCACACCTTCGACTCCCGATGAAGTCAGGCGTTTTGTAGCCTTCTGTAATTATTATCGAAGGTTTATACCGAATTTCGCAGAAATAGCACACCCATTGAACAAACTGCTAAGAAAAAACGTAAAATTTGACTGGACCCCCGAATGTCAAATAGCATTTAATAAATTAAAGAATGAACTCATTTCACCAACGTTACTTCAATTTCCTGATTTTACACGAGAATTCAAACTAATAACTGACGCCTCGCAAGTGGCATGTGGCGCAGTATTAACCCAAGAACAAGACGGAATAGAACTTCCAATAGCCTATGCGAGCAAAGCCTTCACGAAAGGTGAGGCAAATAAATCAACGATTGAACAGGAATTGACTGCAATTCACTGGGCAATAACGTATTTTAGACCCTATCTTTATGGTAGAAAATTCACTGTGAAGACAGATCATAGACCTTTAGTTTACCTATTTTCTATGAAAGACCCCTCATCAAAACTCACTAGAATGAGGCTGGATCTAGAGGAATTTAATTTCGACGTAGAATACTTACAAGGAAAACTAAATGTAACGGCTGATGCCCTATCAAGAATAAAAATTGACTCTGAAACACTGAAAACAGTGATGGCCATGCAAACTAGAGCCATGACTAGGAAAACACAAAGAATTGAAAATAACCCCGAAAAAGCGAATTTCACTGCACTCGACAACACCGAGTCTGATCAACTTAAAGTGTACGAGGCAGTCGAACCTAGAGAATGGGAGAGTCTACCCAAACTTCAATGCGGACGCGCATTTGAAAGTAATGAAATCACTTGTGAAAATGAAACTGAAATAATAAAATGCGCAATAACAAACAAAACAGGATATAGAGAAAAAATGTCGACATACACTGAAATTGCAAGCAATGACGAAAAATCCCTAGGAAACTTATTACAAAAAATTGAAAATATGACCAAGAAACTGAGAATAAGCGTGATAGCTCTAGCGTTATCGAGCGCAATATTCCAATTATGCAGCGTTCAACTCTTCAAGAAGACTTGTAACGACTCACTAAAAGACTTGCAAATAGTGCTCTACACACCCAAGCGTGTGATAGAAAGCAGTGAAGAAAAACTAAGTATCCTAAAAAAATTTTCACAACACACCAATAGGCGGACACGTTGGTGCCAGCCGACTATACAAAAAACTCAGTAGACTCTATTCGTGGACAAAAATGAAACAAGAAATTTATGATTACGTCAGAAATTGCATACAGTGCAAACAGAACAAATACTTAACGACATCTAACGAAAATTATATACAAACCAAAACCCCTCAAAAACCCTTCGACCATATATCCATGGACACGATTGGCCCCTTCAATAAATCAAATTCCGGAAACAGATACGCCCTAACTATCCAATGTAACCTTTCCAAATATGTAATAATAAAACCAACCTCCGACAAACAAGCATCTACAATAGCAAGAGCTTTCGTCGAAAACTGCATCCTTGTTTACGGCACTCCTTCTGTTATCCAAACAGATCAAGGAACCGAATACAAGAATGAATTATTCGAGAACATATCTAGACTATTACAGATAAAACAAAATTTTTCGACACCCTATCACCCCCAATCCATAGGAGGACTAGAAAGGAATCACCGTTGTCTGAATGAATACGTAAGACAATTTGTCAACCCTACACAAAGTGATTGGGATGACTGGCTGCCTTACTACACATTCTGTTACAACACGACTCCTCACACAGACTTTTCCTACACACCTTTCGAACTCGTTTTTGGCAGAAACGCCATACTACCCTTCAATATCCAAAATCCTACACATATAGAACCAATATACAATCTCGAAGACTACCACAAAGAGCTACAGTTCAAACTAAAAGTTACAGCAAAGACTACTAAAGAGTTAATTGATAAAATAAAAAAGAAGCGTACAGATAAACAAAGTGAACTTGCCAAACCAATACAAATAAAAATAGGAGATTCAGTCCTGTTAACGAATGAGAACAGAAGAAAACTAGATAAAATATACCTTGGACCATTCCAAATAATATCAATTGAGCATCCCAATGTCACAATTGTAGACATTAAAACTAAAAACAAACAGACTATACATAAAAATCGCATAATAAAATGCAACTAATGAGCAACCCATCTCCATTAGGGGGAAGGGAATGCATAACTAAATTAAATTCCCAGACGATCACGAGTTTATAATATTACCTATTCAAATACCTATGTTGTATTGTATACTACAACAGTTTACCAAGTTAGTAATTAGTTAGTTAATTAACTCGAATACAAAAAAAAATGTACATATTCCAAATATTAAACAAACATGTTTATACATACAAAAACCAGAATAATTGTAAGGTCAGACGAATTCTAGGCGAAATTTACTGAACACGAATGATTCCATTAGATTACATCATTCTCAAAAAGAGGGAAGGTGTAACAGGATCACTGGACCACCTACAACCCGATACACATGCCCTTATGGCAACAAAATTCTAGCAAGTGCGTCACGCTGTGCAACCAAAATAAACATGCGAACCATGTCGTAAATTCAGGCCAAGGTTCCGATGGTTATTTATTGCATAATATGACGCGCTGACCATTAACTTCCTTTGTTTACTTTTGCACTTCTTCGCTAGCTTCGCTAGCGTGAATTTAATGACAAACACATGCTTGCGCAAATGCGCAAACGTTTCCTATTTATGCTTTCGATTCCGGTTGACATCTTTTCGGACACATGTGTTATGTGTTTTACTACAATTCGCCTGACCACGCATAATAATAGAATTTAGGTTGTAGCTAGTTGTAAGAAATAAACGAATTGAATAAAAGGGAGTCTGACCCAGTTGGGCGGACTCAGTATGAATGCGTACGTGAAAGTCTTTTCATATAACCGAAAGAAACTACTGGGTGTCCACACGGCGATCCTGCGACCTGCGACAGCATGATTTCAAATCCGATTCCTAACCCATTTCAAAACCCATTCTAAATCCCATACCAAATTCCATTGTCAACTCATTCCCATAAGCAGTTAATTGTTTTCTAACAAATGACTCATGCGCAAGCACTTCAATGTTTACCATTCCCACAAGCATAACTGCATAACTTCGTTAATTACTTTTCTCCCACAAATATCCATCACCCATAAAAACTAGCCACATGCGCTAGCGGTATGAATGCATTCTTACATCATATCGCGCGCAGTTGATGGCGATAAACTTAAAACCAAAACAGACCTAGTTCTGTTCCGATGAAATATGCGACAGTTTACAAAGTCGTAACACTTTACGATTTCCCATGAAATCGATATGCACTAGGCGATATGCGCGCTTACGCGCAGTAAGCATTTTTTATTCTTGACCCCAATCACATCGAACACTGCATTCGATTGATTGGCTATTTCTCTATGCCTTGGCTCCTCCCAACAAATTAAAGAACTCTACCCAATTATTGGAAAAAAGGTTACCTTAAGACTTTCATGTTTAATATTAAGTTAGTTCTAGAGACACACTTCGCGCGAACGGTCGCGTGGAGTTTTTAACTAATAAAGGGCTAAGTCCTTTTTCTACTTAAATAAACGGAAGTGTTATTCTATAGAAACAAAAGAGAAGTGTTTTTCAATAGTGGAAAGAAAAGTGACCAAATAGTAAATGGGTCCCAGGTGGAACCCCCAAAAATAGGAAATGGCGACCGTGTGACATCGAGCAAAGCAATCAGCCAAATCCACACGGGTAGACGTGAACTGTGGTGTCGTGATACATTGAATGATGAAACAAAATTTTTTGAAAAATTAAAAGTGAGTGATAGACGCTGATCAACAAGTGCGCTAATTCGCTAACCGAATAGCTGAAAGTCTAAGTCTAAGCAAGTAGATATGGAACAAAGTGAGTGATAGACGCTGATCTACAAGTGCTCTAATTCGCTAACCGAATAGTTGAAAGTCTAAGTCTAAGCAAGTAGATATGAAACAAAGTGAGTGATAGACGCTGATCTACAAGTGCGCTAATTCGCTAACCGAATAGTTGAAAGCTGACAGGTTAAAGAACACATATGACGCACGAAGTGAATTGCGTTGAAGACCGAAGAAAAGTGAATGAAAGACAATAGCAGTGATTTAAAAACAAAAAAAACAACAACTGACAAGAAAATCGCCAAGATGCGTGAGTCTTTGTGTGTATGCAACGTGAAGTGAATATGCATTCAATTAAACAAAAATCAGAGCATAAAATATCAATGGATCGTACGAAAGCGAGAGTAGCGGTCAGTGAACCCGATAATCAAGTATTTGAACACTGCAATAATCCTAATACATGGGAAGATGTACTAGATAGAATCGATGAATTACCTGGAGATGATCCAATCACTTGGTTAAAACTCCCAGGGCAAAAGGAAAGAAGAAAGCAGAGATTAGCTAACAAACAAAATAAGAATCAAAAGAAATACTAGTTAATAAACAGAAAAGGCATTATAATCGCAATATCTTGTATTTTATTATTATGAAAGAACAAATACTATACGAAGTAAATATATAATGAGTTGTGTTGGAGTCGTATAATGAAATTTGTTGGAATTGTGTGTTAAATGGACCAACTGAAGGAAATTGAATCATATCTTAAAAAGGAATACCAGAATTTAAATAAAAATAAAAACAGACCACGAACATTGCATAATATAGAATCTAAAAGGCAACAATTGCAAGAAAATATAGCCAAATATAGAACTGTATTAAAATCGTTTGAATATCGACTTGGAGCATCAGTTTGGAATGATGAAGTTGAAACTTATGGGGCACTGCAGCAAATATACCAGAAAGCCATAAAGATTTTAGATGAATCAGAAGTAATACAAAGGGAATACGATAGTGAACCGGAAACATATGGAAAATCCAGTTGTTCGTTACACCCTTTTAAATTAAACACTGAAGACTCATTATTAAGAGTAAAAAGCGAAATTAATTTGATTAAAAAGAGAATCAAATTAAAAATACTAGTAAAAATTTTAATTTGGTATTTTAAAACATGTAAACCAAGCAAAATGGCATTAAGCATTAAAACAGCTGCTGAATTGGCAACACTAATACCCACCTATGATGGAAGTCCAGGTGGAGTAAGATGTTTTATAGATGCAGTTAATCTGACTAGTACAATAGTACCAGAGGAAAATAAGGCTGCAGCTATTCAAATAATCTTGACGAAATTGAGTGGTAAAGCGAGAAATTTATTCTCCGCCACCCCAACTGATTATGACGAAATCACAACGCGAATAAAATCAAATTGTGAAGAAAAATGGACTTCTGATCTAGCAGTAGCTAATCTGAAAAATTTGAAATTGAAATCTGTTAATGAAATCGAGAATTTTACAAAACAACTCGAGGTTCTAACAGATAAATTGAAAGACACTTATATTAGAGAACAAATTCCTGACAATGTGGCTAAGAAAAAGTCTCAAGAGACAGCCATTCAGACCCTTATAAATGAAACATCAAATAAGGAAACAAAAATGATGCTGAAGATTGGTAAATTTAATAATCTCCAAGAAGCCATCAATGTCATGGTGGAGAATGAGAAAACGGAAAATAGAGACACAAATGCAGTAGTACTGCATTCGACTAAAAACAGTCAACCGAACAATTATGGTCAGAATAATAACAAATATATAAATCGCAATTCTAGCCATAGAAATTCGATGATGAACGACAGATTTAACCAGAGAAATTATTTTCAAGGCAGATATCAGAATAGATATCCAAATAACAACAGAAACTTCAATCGTAATTGGCAACAATATCCCGTTAGTATAAATTTCAACCAAGGCTCACAACAATACCCTTCTCAAAGAAATTTCAACCAAAATATTAATAGAAACCCTAACGGAACTTTCAATAGAAACAGCATTCCAACAAGAATGTACGTTGCTAATCAGCATGACATTCCTCGACTGAATAATCATACAAGCAATAATCGATTTTATCCACAGAACGAATCAGATAATAATTGCCAAGCTTTGATACCGTTCAACAACAATAATACAAATAACCATAACAATCAACCGACACAATCAGGAAATTACAATCCCGATTATTTTTTAGCCAACCAGTAACAATTGAGCACAGATGTCGACTAACTGGGCAATTGTTACGGTCAGGCTCACCGATTTTGACAATAAATTTAAATGCATCAAACTTTATTCAGGTCAAAGTGCACATGACTGGAAACAAAGTATGCAATCTGATCATAGACACCGGTGCAGATATTTCGTTGTTTAAAGCACGAAATATTCTCCCAAATCAACTTGTAAATATTAATAATAAAATAAAATTAACCGGAATTACGGAAAATAGCGTAGAAACTATAGGAATAACAACTACAGCTATGTGTTTTAATAATACTTTAACTTTAAATCATGATTTTCATCTAGTTACCGCAGACTTACCAATACAAGCAGACGGTATACTAGGACGAGATTTTTTAACAAATTATAAGTGCTCAATAGATTACGAACATTGGCTACTTACCTTTAATATAGCTAATGTACAAATTTCAATACCAATTGAAGATAATTTAAAAGAAGGCTTCATGTTACCAAGCCGAAGTGAAGTAGTTAGAAGGATACCGTATTTGAATATTATAGAAGATATGGTAGTTCATTCAGAAGAAATTTATCCAGGAGTTTTCTGTGGAAATACTATAATTTCACCAGCAAAACCCTATGTAAAATTTGTAAATACAACAAGCAAACCTTTGTATATACACTCACTATTCAGAATTTAAACCTACTTTAAGTATTTTAAATAATTACTCAATACTTAATAGTAATAACAAAAAATTTAATAGTAATAGATTCGATGAAATTATCAAAACCATTGATACAGGAAAAATTCCCATATATGCTAAAGACAAGTTTAAAAATTTAATTAGTAGATATCAAGATATATTTTGTCTTCCGGAAGAGGAAGTGACCCAAAACAATTTCTATTCGCAGAATATCGTTCTGAACGACAAAGTTCCAGTATATATTCCTAATTACAAGACAATTCATGCTCAACATAATGAAATAAATAGATAAATAGACAGGTGAATAAAATGTTAGAGAGTTATATAATCGAACCCTCGGTTTCACCATATAATTCATTAATTCTTTTAGTACCAAAAAAATCTTGTGATAATGACAAGAAATGGCGTTTAGTTGTCGACTTCAGACAATTAAACAAGAAAATTTTAGCAGACAAATTTCCTCTACCAAGAATTGATGATATTTTAGACCAACTTGGAAGAGCAAAATATTTTTCAACTTTAGATCTCATGTCAGGATTTCATCAAATACCTTTGGATACTGAGTCTAGAAAATTTACAGCATTTTCAACACAAAACGGACATTATCAATTTACGAGATTACCGTTTGGATTAAATATAAGTCCAAACAGTTTTCAACGCATGATGACCATAGCAATGGCCGGTTTAACTCCAGAAATATCTTTCATTTATATCGACGACATTATCGTCACGGGATGTTCAGTTAATCATCACATTTCAAATTTGACTCAAGTTTTTGAACGATTAAGATTTTATAATTTGAAGCTCAACGCTCAAAAATGCAAATTCTTTAGCACAGAAGTTACCTTCCTAGGTCATAAAATAACAGAATATGGCATGTTACCGGATGATACTAAATTCTCAGCAATTCAAAATTATCCAATTCCAAAAAATGCAGATGAAGTTAGAAGATTCGTTGCATTTTGTAATTATTATCGAAAATTTGTACCAAATTTTGCATTGATTGCAAATCCTCTTAACCAACTTCTGAAAAAGGATTCAAAATTTATTTGGACAGATAATTGCCAAAATGCATTTAACATATTACGAAATTCATTAATGTCACCTAGATTACTCCAATATCCAGATTTTACGAAGCAATTTATATTAACAACAGATGCTTCAGACATAGGTTGTGGAGCTGTATTGTCACAACAAACACCAAACGGAAATTTACCAATAGCATTTGCAAGTAAAACTTTTACCCCCGGCGAGAAAAATAAACCAGTTATTCTGAAGGAATTAACAGCTATACATTGGGCTATAAATTATTTCAAACCTTACCTATACGGTAGAAAATTTTTAGTGCGAACAGATCATAGACCATTGGTTTATCTGTTCGGAATGAAAAACCCAACGTCAAAATTAACCAGAATGCGTCTTGATTTAGAAGAATATGATTTTACAATTGAATATATATCAGGAAAATCTAACGTAGGAGCCGATGCTTTGTCAAGAATAATAACGAACTAAAGAAATTAAACATATTAGGAGTAAGCACGAGAGCAATGACTCGTAACATAAAAAACGACGATAGTATAGGAACATCATCTGATAAAGAGATTTCTGTACCAAGAGAACTTGATCACTTCTCTACGTACATGACAAACAACCCATCAGAAACCAACAAATTAATCAAACTTGAAACAAAAGTTGACAAAAATGAAATGAAATTTATATTGAAGAAAAATAATAAAATTCTTGCGCTAGTGCAGCAACAAATTTTCAATGGAAGTCAGACATTAGAATCTGCACTTCTAAAAGTCGAAGAATCAATGATTAAAATGAACCAAAGGAAATTAGCGCTGTCAACTAAAGATGAAATTTTTAAAATGATATCAATTGAAAACTTTAAAATATTAGCAAAAAATATTCAAAAAATATTATACAACTATCATAATACCCCTACTGGAGGACATATTGGTCAACATAGATTATACCTTCAAGTAAGAGAAATGTACAATTGGAGCAATATGAAAAGATCGATTGCAGAATTCATTAAGGCCTGTGAATTATGCAAACGAAACAAAATCATAAAGTATACCAAGGAAAAACAAGTGGTAACAACAACGTCATCCTACCCATTCGAAGTTATTTCCATAGACACTGTTGGACCTTTGCCTAGAAGTCACAACAACAATAGATATGCAGTTAGTATTCAATGCGATTTGACAAAATATGTCGTATTGATTCCGGTACCCACAAAAGAAGCTAACGTAATTGCTAAGGCGTTAGTAGACAATTTTATTTTAACTTACGGAACATTTTTAATTTTACGCTCTGATCAAGGAACTGAATACAATAATGAAGTCTTTGAGCAGATCTGTAAAATGCTTAAAGTCGAACAAAAATTTAGTACAGCTTATCACCCTCAGACGATAGGATCGTTGGAGAGAAATCACAGGTGTTTAAATGAATACCTGAGATCTTTCGTTAACGAACATCAAACTGATTGGGACGAATGGTTAAAATTCTATTCTTTCAATTATAATACAACCCCACATTCAGATCATGGATTTACCCCTCATGAACTTATTTTTGGAAATAAAGCTAAACTACCACATGAATTATTCGAAAAAGCCAATATATAATTTTGAACAATATAGTAAAGAATTAAAATTTAAAATACAACGATCTAACGAAATAGCAAAAGACAAGTTAATTAAGCAGAAAATTCAAAGAGCAAGCAACTCAGAAAACAATAGTAACCCAATTCATTTAAATATTAATGACAACGTTTATCTGAAAGTAGAAAACAGAAGAAAATTAGATCCTTTCTACGATGGACCATATATAGTTCAAGAATTATTAGATCCAAACTGTAAAATTTTAAACCCCAGAACAAACCATACAGCAGTAGTACACAAAAATAGAGTAATAAAAATCTAAACAAAATTCTTTTTATTTGTATTTCATTCCAAAATATATTCAACAGAAACTTTCTCATTTTGAATACATTGTTTACTTCAAAAACTATATACCTTTAGTAGTAAGCAAACATTTTGTAATGTTGAGAGAAGCCAAGGAATAATTATTTACCATGAATTTACCTGAATACCATGAATGATTTCATTGCATTACATCATTCTCCTATAGAGGGATGGTGTAGCATGATTTCAAATCCGATTCCTAACCCATTTCAAAACCCATTCTAAATCCCATACCAAATTCCATTGTCAACTCATTCCCATAAGCAGTTAATTGTTTTCTAACAAATGACTCATGCGCAAGCACTTCAATGTTTACCATTCCCACAAGCATAACTGCATAACTTCGTTAATTACTTTTCTCCCACAAATATCCATCACCCATAAAAACTAGCCACATGCGCTAGCGGTATGAATGCATTCTTACATCATATCGCGCGCAGTTGATGGCGATAAACTTAAAACCAAAACAGACCTAGTTCTGTTCCGATGAAATATGCGACAGTTTACAAAGTCGTAACACTTTACGATTTCCCATGAAATCGATATGCACTAGGCGATATGCGCGCTTACGCGCAGTAAACATTTTTTATTCTTGACCCCAATCACATCGAACACTGCATTCGATTGATTGGCTATTTCTCTATGCCTTGGCTCCTCCCAACAAATTAAAGAACTCTACCCAATTATTGGAAAAACGGTTACCTTAAGACTTTCATGTTTATTATTAAGTTAGTTCTAGAGACACACTTCGCGCGAACGGTCGCGTGGAGTTTTTAACTAATAAAGGGCTAAGTCCTTTTCCTACTTAAATAAACGGAAGTGTTATTCTATAGAAACAAAAGAGAAGTGTTTTTCAATAGTGGAAAGAAAAGTGACCAAATAGTAAATGGGTCCCAGGTGGAACCCCCAAAAATAGGAAAAATGTGAGTTTATGGAAGGTTTGTAGTTCATTCCATAAATCACAATTTTATAGTCATAAAAGATTATTTGATTGCGATGAGTTTGGAAGAAATTTAATTCTGCGCAATTTTATATATAACATGTCATTTTCTTACCTCTTTCAGTAGTGAAAATTGTATAAATGTTGACAATGGTTGAATCAAAAAAGGAAATTCGACAGAACAATCAAAAACAACTTGAAAAATGCATGGTTCCTGCATGTGAAAATTACCTTCGAAATACCGGAAGTAAAATATTCGTGATTTGTTTTTGAGTTTTAGGTTACCTTATCATCATTTTCTTAGTTCAAAAACAGAATCCAGATGTCTCACCGATCGTTTACGTTTTCTTCACATGGTACGAAAAAATGTCTTCAAATGTCTTCACAATCATGTCGAAGAAAATTCAAATTCATAACTTGCTTTTGAACCAAGTTTGATAGCTTATTCAATGTTTATTAGATCTGGCATTCTTATATAGCACATTTCAAATAACAATAAATGTGAACGAAGAATATATTCCGCAACTGCGATCTAAATTCTATGAGTTTAGGAATGATAAATGGTTTGATATACGGTTGATTGAGTGAATATTACGAGAGAGCGAATGACACTCTGACAAAAGCCCTACTTATTTTGATAATATTTCGGCCAATGGATAGAATTTTATGGAAATAATATCCCGCAAAATTCACATACGCTATCATACTGAAATGTCTTCGCTTATTTCATAATGTCTTCAAAATGTCTTCACAGTAAGTCAAATGTCTTCAAACTGAAAACATATCTTCAAACATTGCATCCCTGGTTGTATCAAACTTTAGCCAGGAAGATAGGAAGTTCACATATCAGGCATACCATCAGTTACTCGAATGGTACAAAATTGAATAAGTAAACAAATAACGTTGAAAAAGGATATACAAAAACTAATTACATATTTGCCGAAAATATTTTTTGCATTACATTCATTATTTGAAAAAAAACTGAACGTGTCACAAACTTAAATGTTTTATTTTTTCTTTGATTTCTTCTTATTTCAGAATTAGTTTTATAATATCTATTATTTGTGGATTTCTTTTGGCTGTTTCAATGAGAATAAAAGTTCAAATAATATAATTCTAGCATTGAGAATCATAAAAACTTAACATTTTACGAGAAGTAAAATTAACTTGTAAATAAGATTAGAACACCTCAACCCCACCCCAATTTAAGTTTCTGATAAAATGTCAGCTGGGCTCCTGTGATTTTAAATGCTATGATATTTTTTTTTTAAATTATAGTTCGTTCATTTTTATCCCATTATTTTTACCTTAAATAACAATACTTTTCTTATGTAGTGGATTATTTTAAGGAAAGTGGTATAACAAAATCGAAATCTGTGACGTCACAGATTTTGTTTATGTTAAAAATCTCCCCATCTTACAACCCGAGATGGAGAGTTATATATCTACTCAAAAAAAATTACACGTTGATGTCACTTGTCACATACGTGATTTTGATCCATCGAACTTTTCACGTAGTATTGACAACAATCAGAAAGAACATACGGAATGAACTCATAAACTAATGAATTTCACGTTGTAGTTACATATACATATACAGGTTCAGGTTTCGAATTGAAGAGACTTGAAACTCTGGGAGTTCATTCGTCTCTTAGAAACATATACATCGGAGTGATCGGAGTTTTATTTTCAATCAATTTTTTAATTATTGCATCATGTTCCAATCTTTCAATATTTCTGTTAGGGTGGTTGATTGGAAAATAATGCAACTATGTAAATAAACATTAAAAAATGCAACAGAACAAACAATGCACAATACTTTATTACAAGTTATACAGCATTAACATTGAAACTATCTTCATCTCGGAGATAAATTCTAGATTGATCACCAGTTTTATGTACTGAAATTGGAAAGCTATCAAATAACTTGGTTTTAACACATCTACTACAGGTGAACATTTCGTTACTTCATATGCAAACAGCATATTTAAATATGAATTTGTATCCAACGGTTGTAGTAGTTTAATGAAATAAATACGTAGCATCAAATCAAATTAACATTTTGACATCTCCAGAGACAGAACCTTAAAAAAACATCTAATAAACCGTAAGCAAATTGTAATTACACTTTTATAACACAATTTTTTCTTCGAAGGCATGATATGAATATATTGCTTAAGAGCCCTATGTTTATATTAAAATCTTCTACTTGTTCTGATGTAGTAATAACTGAAGGATAAATCACAAGAAAATGATGCTAGTACTGTGGATCAAGGGTTCTGATTGGCATCAGCCACATTACTGCCTCTTTGACGTTCGGTTGTCGAGGGTAGTTTTACATAATTTGTGGAAGGAAATTTAACGCGATGATATGAAGACTTCATACACGGTTGGTTATCAATGAATCAATCTACATCTTAAGCCGTTGATTCGAGGTACCAGGCACCATCCGTTTTTAATGAAAAGTTACGACATTCTTGACCAATGGGCCTTATTCCCGTACACACCTCACGGTGAAAACGAAATGAGCTGCACGCAACTGAACTACGTTTTAAGAGTTAGAGAAGTGTCAAAGATGATCATCGGTTTTCAGACAGGATGAACCATTCAAGTAGTAATTATGAATGAAAATTAGCTTCTTCGTGTCAAATTAGTATTATGGAAAACCTTGTTTTCTTCATGTAATAAAATAATTCCTTACAAAAATTGTATCTGAAGGTATATTACGAGGGTCACTATTTATATTTCGAGAATTGGCAACACTGATGTCATGTGAGTCCAACTGACGGTTCCATCTTAAAGTTTGACATTTTTGACGATATACGTACTCAGAACATTTTGTCATACGGACGCTATTTGTTTATTTTATATTTAGTTGAAAGTTTGGTCTCGGCAAAAAAGACGGGTGGGTAATGTCGGGGACATAACCGGAGTGACGTAGGACTATACAAAGGGGACAGCTTTTGCTAAATATATATTTTAAATATATTGTTTTATTTTCTTCTCCTACGTGAATACCTACCTATCTACCTGAAAAATGGATTAGTTTACTGTTTACTCTTTATGAACATGTTGGGGGTTCTGAAAAGAACCTTTGGTGTTGTGTTTTTTGCGTTTTTGTTTTACAAACTTTCTCTATTTTTTCTCACTGTCTTATAGTTGATTCTTGATTTTTTTCCGAAGGCTTTGTACTTATTAAATGTTCAACGCCGGGCATCTTTCGGCGTATGCACATATCGTACAATCAAAATGATGGCTGTGATAGGGGATGCATAGGTGGTCATCAGCTCATTCACTATCATATATTTCACTATTGAGCACATTACCGTACCTTAAACTGTTTCCGTGTTTCGGAGACGAATGAATTGTAAGATTTGTAGTCTCCGCAAACAAAGTAAATAAAAATAAAAAAGAATTGAGGTTTTGGAGACGAACTCTACGATCTGTCGAGAAAAAACGAACTATAAGCATTCTGAAAAAACAACAGTAAATACAGGGACGGATGACCTTCGGATTAAAGTCCTTTGAAATAAGAACAGAGCAGCAGGAAATACATAGCTCATCATGTTGCTCCTTAGTTAATTTTCTATACAATGCAGATGTAACGTCAGTCAATTTTCAACATCAGTTATCAACCAAAGAAAGCAGCTCTTGCTACCGAGAGAATTCGTTAATGCCATCCTGCATACAATGTGTTGTAATTTGAAGCCACTTTCAATTCGGAAACCATGCATGGGTTTGTGAAAACTGAATGATCAATTTAAAAGACCCCAACCACCAATAAGTTCAAGAACAAGCATAAACAAAATAAATCAGTTTATATTATATGTCATATTATGTCACTTTAGAATGCATTGGTATTGTGAAAAACTTTTAATAACCCTTCTTTGAAAGGTTTAATGGCCCTGAAAAGCGCCGTGTTTTACGGTGGCTGGTTTTGTCACCAAAGCAGTCTGTATAAACAAACTTTTTCCTACTTCTACCTGCTGCCGTTTTGCGATTGCGTTTGCCACTCGCTGAAACTAGTTGTTGCCACCGAACCGAATGTGCTCTGTTCTGTAGGTGGGTTTTCTTATTGTTGTGAGCAGCTTTGCAAGCCAACTCGAGCACTCAGGCGGCCGAAATTCTATAACCGCTATTAGGTATACTGGTGCTCCGGCACCAATCCGTTGATGCGATGTGATGTGGAACGATGCCATACAACCACACTGATTTACGGTTTGGAAGAGAAAGATATATTTTTCAGCGGATCCGTGCCTTTTGTACTCTAGCGGTATACGCTCACAGGATAGAGACAAATCGGCAGACTCAGCCAAAGGGGCGAGTCCAACGAGACGAACGAATGAGCGTTAAAAGGCAGCGATCGTAAAAAAATACATTCATTACGATTTGTTCGCTCGTTGGATTCACATGCAGGCTAAAAAGCGTCCTTTTCAAGATCATAAAATTATCTTTAATCTAAAGAGTTTATTGTTTTGCTATCATTCGATATCCCCATCTTGTTCGGCTAAACCTTCCTGTTTAGCGATTGCGTTTACCACTCGCCACAGCGTGGTTTTGAAAAAAAACAATTTCGAACGCACTCGATGCCGCCTTGTTCTGGATTTTCCACGAAAGCAGTTTGTATAAAGAACAAACTTTTTTCTTCTGCTACCTGATGCCGTTTTGCGATTGCGTTTGCCTCTCGCCACTCGCTGCAACTGCCTGTTGTCTTGATGTCCACCGAACCGAATGTGTTCTGTTCCGAATGCGGGTTTTCTTATCGTCACGAGCAGCTTTGCCCGCTAACTCGATCACTTCAGCGGCCGAAACTATATAACGCCGGCTAGGTGGACTGGTGCACTGGTACTAACGCGCTCGGCCTAGCTACCCTTGCGAGGAACTCCAGACCAACACGGTTCGAGCGGGATTTTGCCTTTCCCTTCACTTTTCCTCCTTTGCCATGTCCAGACATGGTTGCTTGGGTTGGTTTGTTGATGTGTTGTGATGCGAACCGATGTGGTGTACGGTTTGAATGAGAATGATCGTTACGGAAGGAAGGAAGGTATTGTATTATAGAGACTTGAAACTATTGCAGTTCATTCGTCTCTAGCCTTGAGAAAGGCCCTTTGAAAACTCTACGCTACTCTACTCCAGCGCTACCACCTCCACCCTCTTGCCTTGAGAAAGGCACTCGATCCCTCGCCGTCCAGCTCGTCCAGCAACGATGTTGTCCAGTCGGTGTCCACACAAAGAATGATCGTTACGGCAGCGGAGCGAGGATTTTTAAGCTGACTGGCTGGCTCGAGAATTACGCATGTGTGAGACTGCGACCAATGTTTCGTTCATTTTTTTTCTTTTTCCTTTCTAATCGTGCTTCATTCTATTTCATTGCTACTCTGGTTGCACGTTTTGGTCGGTACGATTTGAGGAGCACAAAATGGACCAATCAAAAATGGGCACATAGTGGATTTGGACAATGCTTGATATTTCACAATTATTCAATTATTTATCTCAAGAAAAATGAAATGTTATTCATTATGCTAGATGCGTAGATATATTTCCTATCAATTGATGCAAAAACCTTTGCGATCTATTGAGAAATGCTCGAGTTATAAGCGTTCCAAATCTTGCATTTTTTTCTACTTGTTCAGTGCCTAGATTTCCATTCCACCCCCTATATCTTCCGGTTAGACGTAGTCCTACGTCAAAAATGGAACTGAATCGTGAACATTTTCGTGCGACGATTTTTTACGACTTTCGACGTGGATTATCACAACAAGAGTGCGTCAATCAACTTAATTTTACTTTTGGCGATGAAGCTCCATCAAAAACCACTGTGTATCGCTGGTATAGTGAATTCTATCGTGGTCGTAGTTCGCTGTCCGACGAGTTTCGTAAAGGTCGTCCAAGATCGACTGTAGTGCCAGAAAACATCGATGCTGTGCACGAAATGATTAAGCAAGATCGTCATGTAACCTAATGTGAGATTGAGGCATCCCTAAGCATTAGTTCCACCAGCATATATGCGATTTTACATGAACACTTAGTTGTGCGAAAATTATGTTCACGTTGGATCCCACATAATTTGACAATCGCTCAAAAAAAAAAGGCTCGTGTCGATTGAAATAAATGCTTTGAAAATTGGTTTAAGCGCATGCAAAAGTGTATCGATCATCGTGGCGAGTACTTTGAAAAACAATAAAAATATATTCGCAGCTTAACTATTTGTTTTTGTTCCTATTCCCGAAATATAAATAGTGACCCTCGTATACTATAATGATTAGTTTTAGTGAAATACTGATTTCGTATACAGATGTCGACACCGTATCGTTGTCATCGCGAATACACTTCATTTCGTTTTCACCGTGAAGTGAATATGGGAATAAGACCCAATATTTCAATTTACGATCAGAATTAATGATATAAACCGAGCGAAATATGGGGATAGCGTCATGCTCATATCTTCTAGAATAACAAACATCATCAATCTCCTTATTGTTAGGGCAATTTGTCAAAATTTTCATAGGTTCTGGTAAAAATATTTAGGAGTTCTCTCAATAAAGATTACATAAGGGTTTGGACTATGTGGTCGGTGTTTAGTCAGAGGGGACCAAGTCGCAAAATTGAAAATTTCGAGTTATTGATTATATTTGGTTAAGCATTATGTAAGCTAAATACCACATTTATTAGATTTGAAAATTTACGCATACAGCAGGAATAACGGATCGAAATTGTTATGATTGATCAACGAAATACCTCATAGTATGCAGTCAGAGCGGGCCATGTACGATTTACCATGGCGAAATGGCTCTATATCATGTGTAGACAGTGTGGATCATGTGACAATCATTTGTATATTGAATTTAAACAATATCCAAACGCCGAATTCAAACCAATAAAACATTTTCTTCAAGCTAAAAGGTACCTTGTCGAAATTTGCTTGAATCCGTTAATATGAAATGTGCACATTCTGAGTATATTAAAAAATAAACTTGGTCCACTCCGACTGAACGGATCAGTGAAAACTGCTTATCTTCAGTGTGAATGATCGCAAAATGTACTATTTCAGAGTGCGATTTAGGCTGTAGCGATGACAATGAATTCAAATTTGACGATTCTATTGACGAATACTGTCTAGGATGATTGAAAATGGGATGTTTATGCTTAATGTTTTCCGTGCAATCATACGAGGGTCACTATTTATATTTCGGGAATTGGCAACACTGATGTCATGTGAGTCCATCTGACGGTTCCATCGTAAAATTTGACATTTTTGACGATATACGTACTCAGAACATTTTGTCATACGGACGCTATTTGTTTATTTTATATTTAGTTGAAAGTTTGGTCTCGGCAAAAAAATGGAACTGAATTGTGAACATTTTCGTGCGATGATTTTTTACGACTTTCGACGTGGATTATCACAACAAGAGTGCGTCAATCAACTTAATTTGACTTTTGGCGATGAAGCTCCATCAAAAACCACTGTGTATCGCTGGTATAGTGAATTCAATCGTGGTCATAGATCGCTGTCCGACGAGTTTCGTGAAGGTCGTCGTGTAGGTCGAAGCTGTTCAGTCATAGTGAACCAACTCTTAAAAAAAGCTTCATTTAATTCAGTCAGAGTGGACCATGTACGCATAGGCAGAAAAATAACTGCCTTTTTTGGCATGATACTTGATGTTTTTTTACAACTACCATACGTCAAAATATTGCCAGAGAGTAGCTAACATTTCTAAGAACAATATTGAACGAAAAAAAATGAATGTTTTGAAAATTGCTGAGCATTAAACTTTATGTTTTTCACGAAATCATAAAAATGTCACATGGTCCGGTCTGACTTAACACCGACCATGTAACCAGAGCATGCAAACAACATTCAAAAATAATTTTCATTCCATGTTTTGAAAATTTACACCTGTTATCAAGCTAACATGATGCTAATCTGAAAGATGGTTCATTTACTCCAGTCTGTATTATGTATCAACGAATGAAACAACGGTTCATGAAGTGAAAACTGCTTCAGTAAATTCCACTCTACCGTTACATCGTTCATAAATAAAATCCTGTAGACGGCCACACTGTATTTTCGATGTCTCGAACAAGGTGCGTATATGTATACAGTAATCCACATTTGATGCGACATTTTGCTAATTGCACAGGCATGTGATGCGACACATTTAACTGGACATATTTATCTCTAATTGAATATTATTGTAAACATCGAGTTCGGGGCCCAAATTATAACCCCACATTGGAAGTCGCCACCACTCTAATCGTCAATGCTCAATTACATGTCGCATTAAATGTAAATTAATGAACATACGTATTATATATATATCCTTAGAGGCGAATGAACTGCAAAGTTTAAATATATATTAACTAGAACTGGTTTATTTCACATTGTTTCCCATTTTTATACACGGCTAGAAACTTTACTTTATCTACCCCTTCCAGCATAGGCGGATTACCTGTATCTCCTTTATTTACCCTGTTTCCTAGTATTGTCCTTGTTCAATGCGTACCCACGTGGAAAGTATGCTCTATATTGCTTCTATTGTTGTTTACCTGGCGGCGGGCTGAATGTAGGGATCTTAACTTATAAATATATATATATATATATATATATATATATATATATATATATATATATATATATATATATATATATACGTACCTTGGTCTCGAATGTCGTAAAAGGGAATACGGATTGAGATTCCCATTTTAATATATGTACCTTGAAATAAATTCATCGATATCGGCGACCCCTTTCTCCGACAGAAACAAAGTCCGACACTGGGCTGACATTTGGAAAAATTTAGCATTCATTTTAGTCATATTTCCACGCTCGCGTGTAAAAGTAAGGTGTCTTTTTGCGGTTTTGTCGTGGAAATATTGCCGGTTGTTCGATTATCGAACTTTCTGAACGCCTGAGAAGACATGAATCGTCCTTAGAGTAGTTGTACACCAGGGCTTGACTTACGGACACTAATCTAGTTCGATTAAACCATCCCGAGGGACTCCGTTCTTCTTTCTCTTCTCAATTTCGCCTGTGATTAGTTCCGGAAGTGTCAGAGTGTCGAGCAGTAGCTGAGGTCAGCCGCTGCACAGTGGCACCCTTTAAGCTCTTTAGTTTTTTTCTGTTTTTATTTTTCTTTTTTGTGTTGAAATTTTAATTTCTGCCAAAATTGACGAGGAAAAGCTGGATTATTCAATCGTCTTCGAAGCGATGGCTGACAGACTAACCCAGCTTCAGGACACGGTGAATCAGGTTGGTGCTATTCTGGTGGTAATTGTTGATATAAATACTATGTACGTGACGGTAGATATCAAAACAATCAAACTGGATGTGTCGATGTTCTGATGTGTCCGTGTCATTTAAATCGTGAAGTGTCAAGTTACAGAGATCATTGACCCATCTTCGTACCCTTATGCACTTTGCAATTAGTGCACTGGTAAAAGAAATAACCACCTTAAAGTAGAAAAGATGGGGAAAATGACGTGAACGAGAACCCCAATACCTCCGATCCAGCAAGAAACAAGCAAGTGCAATTTTTTGCTTGAAATTCAACTATCATTCATATCTTGAAATTCATTCATATCTTCTGGTTTGATTGATATCATTCAAAGAAATTATATCAAATTGTGGGCCGCCGTTCATATTTTGTAATATATTTATATTATCAGTAAAATAATATAGTATAATATAATCACCCATTGTTTTACAACTGATAGTTTGTTTTACCATTACAGCAAGCGGAACACTTCTGTAACAGCATCGGTATACTGCAGCAGTGCTCAGTGCCGAGCAAATTTCCCGGCTTTGAACGAGCCGGCTCCCAGACTCCACAGCAAAACCAGCAGGAAGATTATGCACAATTGTTTTCCACCTTGATCACACGATGTGCCAAGGACATCGATACACTCATCGAATCTCTACCCAGCGAAGAAAGTTCCATCGAGCTGCAAGTGCAGGCATTGAAGCGGCTAGAAATTGAAAATCAGGAATCGGCTGAGAAATTAGAAGAGGTCGTGCGAAAAGGCGAAATGTTGCTCGAAAAAATTCAGGCCGCCCTCAGCGATATTGCCCAATCTCAGCTGGACATGCAGTATTCCTCATCGCCCAAGAAGCAATGATCGGCCAGCCATAGCAAATTAAATAGTTCAATCAAAAAAGGGACGATTTCTTTCCACCTATCTCAATCTCTCTCGCTGTCGAGAAAGACACAAACGCCGCAAAGAAGAACGACAAAATGAATTCGTTATTTTCAGTTTTTTGTTTGTATCTTTACGTTCTTATGTATCAATTAAACTAGTGATAATATTTACATTTGATGAACACTTAAGAAGTAACACTTAACGATAAGTTAATAATAAAAGCAAGATAGAAAAAACATCGAATTGCTTTCCTCTTTCTATTATGCACAGAAAGAAATGAAATAACTGGCGATCCTGAAATGTATTGTTCGTCATACCATCACAAGGAAATATGAAACTAATGAATAAATATATAATATTCATTAATCTACACTTTCCTTCCATCTTCTAAACACTAGTTTACCTTGAGTAATCATATTACACATCAACTTTGCACTCAATGGTGCAATTAAACAAAAAGAAACTCGCAGTGTTTGAGAAATTACGTGTTTCACACCAAACCAAACTACAATCCAATTCAAGACGTTGAAAAAGAGTACGAACAAATCAGTTGTGTATGACATTTTCCGGGATGGTTCTATCAGAGTAGTTGTTTTTCAATAACAGTGATTTATTCTTCCTTCTTGTTGCCTTACTTCATCGTCTTTTCATTTCGTTCCTGTTCAAGAATAGGATCCTTTAGAAACTAGTCCATGGTTATTCCCAGGAAATGTGAAATAATCGACGCCCAGTATAAGATAAGTTCTTACTGCTCTAACCTTCTCAAACTAAAAAAAAACCTTCTTAATTTCATTTTAGACACTTATTCAGCGTGTCAAGCTGTCATGAGTACAGCATGAGGTGAACCGTGTTATACAAACACCCAGAAAATAGTCTTACCAAAAACACCCACTAATTGAGCGTTCCTCGACAACCGGTCGCTCCACACAGGCAGGGAATCTTCTCGTCCTCCAGCGGGAACTTGTAGTCATAGGTAATCTCCTCATTCACCCCGATGGGCTGCTTCGAGTATATTACGATCTTCTTTTCCGACTCGATCGTGATGACCTTTGCATAGCAATTCGGCTGAAAAAGAAAACGGTACATGTTAGAAATTACTGCATGGATGTGTGAGGAGAGGTATGTGAGTAATTCCATCGCAAATCAACGAAACGAGATCAAATCCTTGCCAGTTTCACTCAATAACATCCCTTACATAAACATGCACAGCAAATATTTTCGTAAATACCCCCGCAGTTTGCAGACTTTCGATCGTCTGATGGTCTGGCTGGCTTCTTAATCAGTACGGAGAGTTATGCATATGTGCACATTACACCGATTCAGTATCGACCGATGAAAAAGTTTGACAGGCTTCCCGATTGCTTTCAATCAAACCCTGGCTCGGTGTGCGCACTAGCAATCAAAACTAACTAAACTATCGGTCGATAAAAAGTCTGCAGTCATGGGTCCCTTTAAGGGTGGCAAATCAGGAAACACGTAACGTTTTTCTGAAATAAATCTAACATTAATAACTATCTTTGCCGCGCAAGTATTTTGATGACTTTCATAACAAACATCGACAATTCTCTATGTTTTATATTACGATTCCCTAATCCGTAAATGGTTTAAAAATCATTCCCATTTTCCCGTATTTTTTCTGTGCATTTAAGTGCTTACCTATCCGTGCTGTCAACAACGAGCGACTAATGCATCAGCGAGGAACTGTAGTAAACATTCGCTAACTGGGCGAAAAGGGAAGACCAGTTATTGACATTCGCATTTTAACTGGTCCGGCGTGTTAAACGTCAAATAAAATTGAGGGGAACTTCAATGAATTGTTTGATTCGTGTTGATCATGAAATTGGATGAACAAAAGGATTCCAAAGGAAGATTCGCATTGAGTGCGACAACAGGTATGAAATATAATTTGAAGAAATGATTTTACTGTAATTTAATCAATGTTTTTGTCATGCGAAAATAATGTCAATTTTCATAACATTCCAAATTACATTCGAATGCCCCTCACAGCAAATCTTCCATTTGAAAATAGCGTTAATTGTTTACGAAATTCGGCTTTTTAACTGGTCCAAGGACGGCCCTAAATGACCGGAAATGTAGTTGAGTGGAGTTAGACAAAGAAAATGTTAGAGACGAAAAGCATATTAGAGCAAAACGACGGTAGCACATATACAAATGAAAACGGAAACGGATGCAACATCAACGTTCAACGGTCTTAGATCAACGTTCAACGCTAATGCTCAATGTACAATGCTCAACGCTCAATGTAAAAACGTTCAACGCTCCATGCTAGACGCAAAACACTAAACGCTAAACGCCAAACACTCAACGCTTAACACTTAACGCTCAACGTTGAATGATCATCACTCAACGCTCAACGCTAAACGGTAAACGTTCAACACGCAACGCTAAACGCTCAACACGCAAACACCAAAGTCCACGAACAGATGCACACACAAACACAAATACCTGCTTTAACACGTTCAGTTCATCTAAAGCGTCTAATACCATAATCAAATGCATTCCCCCGACAGTGAACGCCGCTCTATGAGCCAGGCTTGTGCGAACCTTTGATGACAAGCGTGAACGAGTTGAATAATTACGAAGCAAAAACAATTGGTCAGTTTAGGACCTTCTTTTTTAGGTCGGTTCCGGATCACCCGCTTTCACAAATAACGGTATGCCGTGTACTACAGGCAATATGTAAGTTCAATTTATATAGCTTTTTTATGAACAGACCATAATAAATCGAAATTATCTAGTTTTGCTATTTTTCGCCATCTAAAAGAACATTTGACTCATTTTCCGTACAGGACAAAAATATATTTTTTTCCGTTTTGATACAATGAAGGGAGCAGCAAAAATGTCACTATGCAAGCAAATTTTCAGCGTTGTTGCACCTTTCATTTGACACTACTAAAAATTCGGTAGCAGGACCACCAGTCGGCTTAGTACCACCCTCCTCATATAAATAAGCCATTCGGTATTTCAAATCGCAGCATTAACGATTCATCCAGACGAGAGCGGCAGTGAGTCATTTCAAATATCCTTTCTCAATGCCGAGAGGTTAGGGGCGAATAAACTGAGAAGTTCACGTAATCACCAACACCATTAGTGTTGGGAAAACGCAATTTGTTGTTTTTCTGGCTACAAGCGTAACCATGCAAATTTCCAATGAAATAATCTGTCTAGTTGAAGGATGTTATCGGTAAAAAGAGATCCTAGGAGATTTTGCGGATTAAAACATATTTTTTTTCCATTTGGAAAACGCATACGTCTATTTATTCGGACAATCAATCGTTTCAATGAACATTCGTTCGCATAGCCACGTTGCTTCATCTGTAGCGTTAGTATTTCTGACAATAGTCAAAACGTCTCCGTCGGTAGTTTCAGTTGTTATCAGATAAAATCAAAAAGGTTTGGAAGAAATTTAGTGAAATGTCTGGAAAAAGTGCTCTGGTTTTGTTGCGAGTCTATGATAATACTTTTTTCCTGAATACTCTGAGATATGTTAAAAACAGCTGGTTCGTGTTTTTCAAATTAATTGAATTTGTAATGGCAATCTGCAATGTTGGTAATTTTAGCAACATGGTAAATCATATCGATCAATCGCATAAAGATAGCGGAGTGACTTACACCATCGGTATGAGTAAATCCTGAGTATGTAGAATAATTCGATGTCGAATCCGAGGAGTGATAATGCTAAGAACCAATATTATTTTGATTTTAGTACTGATCTGATTGTTTCATTATCTACTTGAAGATTCAAATGCAGAAATTTAGGTAATTATAACATTAAAAAACACAAACACTTCTCCTTGTTCATCGCAGTGCAGTTTACAGAAAATAGTAATTATATAAGCATAAGTGTTTCATTGGTTTCTTATATTCATCTGTTAGGAAACACTAAGTAATAAGACACTATCGTAACAGGCATGTTTGGACTCTACAAAAAATGTGATTCAAATGTAGATTTAGCTTATACACTGGAGAAAAACTTTAGTAAATGCAGCTACCAAATCTTTAGTAGTCGAAACATTTGTAAAATGTACAAATTTTTTGTAAATATTACAAAAACTTTGTTAAACTGATGTCAGATGCAATGTACACCCCTACCAATGATTCGTACATTTTACTTCATAGCATGTGTAACCTTGAGTATTTTTATTTCTGGCAACTGTGTGTATGAAACTGTCATTTCTCTAATGGAAGCGAAGCGATACGGAGGTAAACATTTGGTTGTATTATGATTCCTTTTACGTAAATATTTTCCTTTTTCAGCTTAAATTCTTAGAAATCCATAGCAACGGTTTCACGCAGCCGTAAGTGTTTAGATACATCAGAGGCCAAAAACGGCGGATGTCGCCGTGCACAATTGATTGATGATCCGATTATTGTTTGATTTTTCCCCTTATTCTATTATCCACAGATCGAAACCAACAGCATCAATGGATCGCCTCTCGACCCATTTGTTGTTCCAGGAAACGATGGATATCAGTTGGGCCAATCGTGCCGTCAGCAGCGAGGAAACCAGCAACAACCGTTTTACACAGAGCAATCAACAGCTACCGATTCGGACAACATCGACTCGGATGGAAACAGCAGCAACAGCTCAGATTGTCGGTGTTATTCCATATACTGACTGCAGCAAAAACTCCACTAGCTGATGAACGATATGCTATGGCGAAAGTATCACAATTTCAAGCACATCGTCACGACAACATTAATTCTACAGGGGTTCTAAGCTAACATGTGGCTGAGTGGAGAATTTCTTATCAAATTTAAAGAACATGTACTACCAATTTTGATCCACAATGATCAGTAGTCCGCATGTGACTGAACTGAATGATTTTTTCACTATGCAGCTTCCATTGGGATTTCCAGTAAAAATAGGTAAATGCTCAATTATTTTTAAAATATTTGGCACTATGTTATGCAATTCGTTTTATTTTATAGAAATACCGTTGTTCCATGTGTTGAACGCGGTTATCATATTTGGCAACGTATTCGAATAAGAGACACCCGTGACCAGTGTGAGCCACATTAAAGAAAGCGAAGAGCGTACGGCATTATATTTACGTAATATTTACCAAAAAAAATGGTCATATATACAAAATTTTCCTCTCAGTGTAGCACATAATACTTATAATTGTTGATTTTCGAACGATGTATGAAAGCTGTATGGAACTACGTCTGTTATGCGGACAAACAGTGATTTTTCGGAAACTGTTATTCTAAATTGCTCAAATGTTTTCGAACAAAAAATGTTTGTTTGCATGTTGAGCAAACGTATTACATTGCGTAGAATGCGAAACAGCGAAAAAGTCGATTTTTCATTTTGTCGCTTACGTCCCCTATACAAACGGTGACCGGAATAAATCGCCACAGTAAACAACTGCAACAGAAACAACCGCTTAGAAAAAGTGTAGTAGGCTAGAAATATTTGGCGCGGGAAAAACATCATGTGCCTCACATTTCTATTATAAATTTATTCTCTTGTTCTCGTTTTTCGAAATTTATTCTGAGGACAATGTAATGGGGACGAAGTCCCCATTTGGCGAGGATAAGGAATCGAGGCGGCCCATGCCGCCAAGATGACGCAATCCGAGTCCACCGCCGACCCGCCGTCGGAAGCGGCGGTGTCTCGCACGCAAACCTGGGATCCACTGATTGCCCGGTTAGTTTGAAACATAGGATACGATCCTTTAGCAATGTCCGACCGAGCTCTAGCGAGCGTCGGACGGTATACGTCTGCCCGGGGCGTTACGTTTGCCTGGGGCGATACGTTTGCCCGGTTAATTCTTGTTTTGAAATACAATACCGCGCCACAATATTTATAGCCTACTACACATTTTATAAGCGGTGGTTTCTGTTGCAGTCGTTTTCTGTGGCGATTTATTCCGGGAACCATACAAACATGGGCAGTTCAAGTTCCATGGAAACAAAGCATTTTGTTTTGTTGTAACCTTCGTTTTACATTATACAAAGTAAATAAAGACAAATCAAAACAAATATTTCTTATTCAAGGTGACTTCCTTAGACCTCATTTACAGATGTTTTGGCTGACTTTCGACGAGGTTTCGGAATTGACATAGGTCCAAATCGCCTCAAGCCTGTTTTGTATACCTTGTTGTTGAGGATAGGATTGAGGATTGTTTGCATATTATTCCGTGTTCACCGTGAAGTGACGTTCGTAATCAGGCCCATTAGGCGTTAATGGAAAAGTCCCTCTCAAACTCCGCAAACTTATCACCCGGTTGAAATCCCATCCAAAAATTTATTCAGTGGTTTTTCAAATCATTGTGAGCAACATTTATTGCCTTTGTTGCTTGCAACAAGTTTAGAATATTGTTTCAGTGAGAAGTCTGCTCGAACTCAACTGATACGCCATAATCCGTCCATATATTCTAAAGGTCTATATTGGTTGTTTTCCAGCCAATTTTTGATCGGAATCAATGATGGCATGTTCGAGGCCATACTTTGGGTCCCAAACTCGAAAGTGTATTCTTTATCAGATTAGAAGGCACGAAGCCAGTTTCAAAATGTTAAAATTCTAATGAAAATGTTTATATCATGTTATTGAATTACTTTACACATATATTTCTGACTTTCATTTGACAATTTGTGTATACATTTCCGATATGTTTACTGAAACTCTTCATTATAATATAAAAATGACTTCAGACACGATTATCGTATGGAATTTCTTCAACACCTGCAAAAAAAGTGTTTTTCATTTACTAGAATACTAATTTGATGAGAAGTTGATTTTGCTCAATTTTTTTTTAAAGCGTATTTATTCCTCCTGAAAATCAATTATTATTCGGAATAATTGAAATTGTAAAAAAATTATGTACAGTAGTCAAAAAATTCAAAAGTTTTTTTTCCTGATTGGTGACGAAGTTCCCTGACATTGTTTAAATTCATTGGCATTCCTCGATTTTCAAGGGTTTTCCAGGTAATCGACACCCTGAGAAGGTACAATAAACTAGAATTTAAGAAAAAATATTAGCAAAAATGGTGTTTACGACGAAGAGCGTAGCGAGAAAGGTGGTTCGACCAAGTGGAGCAGAACCTGGTGAGCACGGGGTGGAGAGAGATAGTCCCGAACCGAGTTAATTGGACAAATATTTCAAATCAGACCATGTTGCAAAGACGTTTTCGATAAAAAAAACCTTGAAGATTCAGAGCTGCTCCAGCTGATGAAGACTGAGACTGAAGCAGGTGACGAAACATGGATTTTCTATTATTCATAAATGCCGGAAATTATCTTCAGCATCGACCGCGATACAAAGACGTTTCGGAAAGGAGAAAGTGCTCTGTGTTTGATTAAATTAAAAGGGCCTTGTTATATATAAACTTCTTAACATTATACTCGCGCGAAAAATCGTAGTTTGTGTACTCTGAGCTGTGCACGTCTCTGTGGTTTTGCTATTGTGTATTTTAGGCGTTCTTGGTATTTATTCAAAGAAAAAGATATAATTGAGTGAAAAAACGTCAGAAAATATTTTTTCTTTGACTTCATTCAGTTTTAATAGTAGTTTAATTCAGCCACCTCATTGATGCTTGGTCTGTCAGACCTATGCCCGAGTGTAGGAAGATTAAAGGTGATCAATGCTTCCGATCAAATAATATATAATAGAACCTCGTTTATCCTCGAAATAGTCGGGCCAGGTCATCGCATATAACGAAAATCGCAGATAACGCAATATGGGACTAAACATGAGGTACAAAAACGAAAAAAAATGTTTCATCAATACATAAATTATTGAACTATTAATCTGTAAGGTCTTGTATATCAGTGATCAGATAATGTGAAGGCGATGACCAAAGCAAAAAAGCAAGACTCTACCACTCACTGACAAATTTCGGGAAGGTTCATAGAATTACTAAGGAACTCACTTTCGCGGATAATCGAAGTTTGACTGTATCTCAAACCATCGATCAATTTGTGATCTATGAGAAGCCATTTTGTTACATAATAATGCATCGGCACACACCTCACAAATTGCTAAGAAAAGTTTAAAATTATTTTATTAATTAATTAAATTGCTGCGGATTAGCATTCGCTGGATACAAAACAATATCAACAATCCATCGTGACTATTCTCCCCATAAATATACATATATACATATTTGAAAAAGTGGAAATCTGGAAATCGTCGATTTGCTTTGGGTTGGAATCCTCCACCGAAAAAAAATCATAAGTCTACTTACGTTACAGCTGTGATTGATAAAACGCGCCAAATTGCCACACTTGGTTGCATCGATAATCGTCTCCATATCGATCCGGAAGAGATACGAACTGCCGATACCAATGGCTTCGTACTTTGTTTCCCTCAGATCAGCCACCGAGGGGCGAACCATCTGCCCAACGTACTCGATGACCATCTCATCGGCCGCAATCGGTTCCATCGCAAAGAGTCCCCAGTCGTGGATGGCCGATTTCGCAAATTTCAGCTGCTTCTTGCGGAACTTCAACTGGTTAAACTTGAGCAACTCGGACTCAGTGCTGGCACCAAACGCTGTCAACAGTCGACGCTGGTTGGAGCGAGCCTCTCGTGACAGGCCCTGCATTTTTGCAACGGCTTTGGCCGTTTCGATTTTGTTCAAGTGGTTCGCCGCTGCCGTGCCCTTCAAATGGTGGTATTTGTATTTTGCCTTTTCTCTGGGGTCTATCTTGTAGAAGCCCTGAGTTCGAGCCGACCCGGTCGAGTGTTGTTTGATGTCGGACACTGATTCTTTGTCTTTTTTACGCTTTTTCGCGGGCGGTGGAATATAGCTTCGTTCCGTTGTGCAGTGATCAACCCAATGAGTAGCGTTCAGCCAATAATTGTTCGCATCATCACTGAGGAGCAATGCATAGCTCTGTCTGATGTAGTGGACATCTTCGGCGTCGATTCCGCGCGTAAGGAAATCGTACAGAACGCCCATTTCGGAACGAATCTCGCGTTCCCGGTATTTAGCAACAGGTACAAATTGTGTTGATTGATTGTAAGGAGCGAGCGCTTGAGCACCAGCAGCACTGGCATAGCCTCGTTGTGCAATTGCTATTTTCTCCTGCTTCTCCGTGCGTTTCTTGTGTTTCGCCTTTGCAGCATTGGTCTCCTTCTTTGGACGGCCGACCGGGCGTGAGGATGGAGCTGCAGTAGCTGAACCAGGAACAATGGCTTTCAACTCTGCAGCAGCGTCAGGGGTGACATGCTGCACATGCTCCACTGAGATGGCCGCAACTGCTTGTCCTGGTGTTCCCGGAAGTACACCAGCGTTATCGTTGTTTGTGTAGCCATGGTCGTGCGCAAGCACATCGGACGAGGGTGCATATTTGTTCGCAGATTTAGCGACCGGCGCTGAGTAATCTGACTGGGGATGTGGCGATGAGGATGAAGGCGACGCTGAGGGTGGTAATGAATAGCAGTGATCAAGTGCCACCTGACTAATCTGACTCGAACCACCATCCGAAGAGGTGGGAGACGCTTTCGCGGCTCGTCTCGCCTCCTCGTCGGCAGAGAAGAAATCGTCTGCCGTCGAAGTGGTCCGTGGAGCAGTACCAAGTGGTTCAAAAGGCGGAGGAAGATTTGCTACTGATGGTGTAATTACAGGTGCGGGTGCTGGGGGCTGTTGCACTGGAATAGGAGATACTTCTGGTACAGAAAGCACACTATGAGATACTCCGTTGGTATCTTTTGCTTTTCGGCCTCCTTTCGCTTTCGGTTTAGTGACTTTTTCCGCTTTTTTCTTTTTCCCAGCTGCTGCTGCTGGTGCTGCACTACTCGTAGGCATGGAGGCAGCCATAGGATCTTTGCAGGTATCGAGAAGCCCTGCACCAGGTGTTGGAGGTGGTTGGGTGGTTATTGGAGTGACGGGATCGCCCGGACTTGGAGCCTTATCCAGTATTGATACCGAAGAATTCTTCTTGTTGTTTCTCGCTCCTTTAACGGGCGATTTCGGAACCGGAGGAGCCGATTCGGCCGCAGCCTTTAGTTGTTCGCTTTCAAGAGCTAATCTCGCTTGCTCTTCCTGGAATTCTCGTTCGATTTGCTCCAGATATTCGGCCTTCCTTCTTCGTTTTTCCTGATACTCACGCTCCTCCTCCGAGTCACTGTAGATTCGGTCAAGATCGTAGCGGGATTTTTTCGGAGATTCTCGGCCAGGTGTTCTCGGAGGCTCCTCGGGAGGAGAGCTCTCATCAACGTCCGGCGATAGATCTTCGTGTAGTTCGTCCAGCGGAAGCATCGAAACTTTCTCCGGTAACGCAGCAGGTGGAGTTGGTTTTTCTTCACTTGTGCCGCTACTATGCGGCAGAATCGATGGGCTGTCCGGACTTTTGCTGCGAACTTTCTCGGTCGAAACGGAAGGTAAAATTTCTTTGCGGGGAGGTTTGGATGGTTCATCTGAATCCGAATCGGAGTATATCTTCGCCTTGCTACGAGAGCCAACACTGCTGGATGGTAGCGAGAATTTGTTTCCCGACTGTTCCAGCAACTCATCTTCACTGTCCGAGTCGGAATAGATGCGTTTCTCGCGCTTTTCACGAGAGGAAGATTGTTGTGGTTGCTTCCGGTTGTTGTTGAATGGAATTTCCGCGTTAGAAATCGAACCAGAATCTGTGCTTTCCTCTGACTCACTGGCACTGGCACTCTCCTCTTCACTGGACGACGTGAAGAACGACGACACACTGGGTTTTCGTTTCTCTGTGCGTTGAATAGCGGAAGAGGAGGGTATCCTCGAGATAGTAGCGCTCCCTGGAGACACCAAATTTGAGGGTGCTTTAGACTTTGTCGGCGTTGTATTCTGACAGTCTTGTTCTTTCTCCGAGTCAGATCCGTGTACCATGTCCTCTTGATCGCTCCGCCTCGAATCTTCGTCCTGTGGAACAGGGCTCGGTTCCTTCCGTATTCTCCGAAAGCTAGGCATCTTGGGAATGGTGGCTCGTAGTCCAAGCCCCATGTAGCTGCTGTTACTGTCCAGATTATCGTACGTTTGATTGAGCAGCTGGTTGATATCCGGTGCCTTGTCAATCACTTTCTTACCAACTAGAGGGGTGATATCGCTCAGAACACTCTTATCCTTGCCCTTGCTTTTCAACTCTTCCTCGTCCCACCACGCTTCGTAATTCTTGTAGGCGGTGTTTTCTATCATTTTCTTGTTGAAATCTTTCTTCAGAATTTGCTTCAATTCAGCCGTTACACGTTCGATGACAGCTGTTATGGCATCGTCGTAGCGATTGTTTTTTTGGAGATGCTGCCGGCCGCGATCTCTTCCCGAGCTTCCCGTATATGTCGACCGGTGTCGATCTTCGCTGCCGTAGGGATCTTTCTTGTTCGGAGAGTAATACGGCTGGGAAGATGCTGGGAACTGGTACGGATACGCTCCGGTAAAACCTGGAACATACTGATGCACATAACTGTTTTGATAGTAGCCCGATTGATACTGTTGATACGAACTTTGGGAGTATGTTTGTGAATAATAGTATGAAGGGTCAGTACCGGGGGGTGCCGGGGGATATCCCATGACGGGTCCAATACCGGGTGGATAAACATAAGCAACCTGATCAGTTGGTTCGGGAGGAGGCGGAGCTTCAGGGGCAGGATCTGCCGGAAGTGGGGGTGGCTTGAGATCATCGTTCTTATCATCATTCGAGGATAGACTTGATAGCGACATTTGATCGTTATCGCGTTTGATAATATCTTCCATGTAGGGTTTGTTCACAGGTGAACTTTCTTTAGCGAGAATTTCATCGTCACTAGACGATATGTCACTTGCTCCTTCCTCCTTTGGGGGTTCTATTTTGGATTCATTTTTAAGTTGAACTTCCGGAAGTGGAGAGCTAGCAGACGACTCTTCTTTGATTTCCTCCTTGATTGGCACGTCTTGAGCTTGGTTCACTGAGTTGGTAGTTGCTTCTTTCTTTTCTTCCTCTTCGCCATCACTCAATTGCAGGAAAGGAGCGGCGCCAAACGTTTTATCCTTGAACATAAGCGCTATTCTAGTGTCTAAATCTAAAGCGGAGCCGCTATTCTCATCCTCGACGTTGAGATCACTCTTTGGCTCAGGAAGAACAGGAGGCGTCATTGGTGGCTTTGGTTGTACCATTCCATCAGCGTCATCATCCCACATTTCTGAATCGTCTAAAACGGACTTGGGCTTACTGGCGGTGGGAGGCGGAGGAGGTGCTTTTGGCTTTTCATCAGGAGGCGGCGGTGGTGCCCACGATGTGGTTGCGGTTTCGGTGGCCGCATAGTTTCCCACGGATGCTGAAGGTGGCGGAGGTGGATAACCATAATGACCATAATCAGACGATGAGTATCCATAGTATTCGTACTGTGAGAACCGATTGCTTCCAGAATAATTTGCCTCAGTAGAATAGCTGCCAGACTCAACATGCCAATAACCTCCGGATTTGCTTTTCCGCCGGTTATCACGATCCCGCCCGAACCGTTCATGATCTCGATCCCAGTGTCTATCTCGATCTCTTTCTCTGTCACGATCACGTTCCTTCTCGCGATCACGATCTCTCTCTCGATCTCGTTCACGCTCGCCTCTATCCCATTTCTGTTCTCGATCCCTTTCTCTACCACGCTCCCAGTCCCTGCTGTCCCTGTCTCGATCCCGATCCCGCTCACGTTTGCCACTTTTGTGATGATGGTGGTGCTTACGGTCTTTTTCTCGATCTCGGTCGTAGTATTTATCCTTGTTTCTCCCGTCGTCGTCCTTCTCGTCATAATGGCTTACACTTTTCCTCGCCGATGAATATTTTTCTTTGTTGTAGAAGCTGGAGTCCTGGCTGTTCCCAGCACTTCCCGAGTAATCGTCCGCATCCCATGAGTCGTTTTCCGGTACATTTTTAATCGATGATGGTTTTGCAACTTTAACCACGTCGTCACTATCCCAATTGTCTTCGTCATTTAATAATTCGGTAACACCACCACCACGCCCGTAGTGGCTAGCGGAGGACATATGTGATGGTTTTGCAGGACCCAACTGACTTGTGGCAACTGCTGGAAGTGGTGGCATCGCATCGTGTGCATGTGACGGCGGTTGTGGTGGTTGTACGGCATTTCGTTTAGGTTTTTCCGACGTTCTATCCTCTAATATTCGCTTACATTCTTCGCCGAACGAATCTTTGAAGACGTTGAGTACTTTACCCATTACTGAGGTTCCATTAAGCTTTTCCACGCAAAGTCGCGCTGAGCGGACATTCTCGAATACGATCCGTGCCAGGCCCAGATGTTTGTTCGTCACTGGGTGGTAATAGATGTACAATTCGGTATAGGTGCCACACTTCGCGAGCATGTCCGCCAAAAAAGGCTTATCGATGTTGTCATTCAAGTTAGTGATAGTAATTTCTATAGCCGGAGGTTCACCAATGTAGTTCTGATCGATTTTGAATCTAAACAGCGATTGAGAAGAAACATTACACTAAATGCTGGAAACAATAAATTATAGCCATACCTCGGAACAGTTAGATCACATACTTCCGAACGTGCCCTAATCCTGGCCAGTGGATTCCGCGGATCCCTAGGTATTACCGGAGGATAGGTTGGATCACCGGGGACGATCCCATCGTAGCGGTAGATTTTTGGAACTCCTTTATGTAGGAACGGGTCTGCTATCAGTTTGTAATTTCGGGGTGCTTTCTGTTGATTAGTTATTGTTGCGCCGCCGCCAATGCTACCGCCACCGGATGACGACGACGAAGATGAGCTGGAGGATTTGCCATCAGTTGTTCCGTTCATCGCTACCCGTGAAATAGAGCATATTGCAATGAATCAGCTGATATATTAGAACATTAATTCAACGAACAACCTAGGATACAGCTCAACAGGAGAAATTAAGACTGAATATATGGAACAGGAATTTAATTGTCGCACGCATAAGTTATTAGGAAAATATATAATAGAAAACAAAATTTCTAAAGGAAGCAGTAATTAAATTTACTTCAGTTTAGATTCAACAAATGCATTTATATAATCGATGAATTAATAAATATTTAGTGAGACATTAATGCAAAACAAAATTAAACGATAAACATAATATCCGAAATATGCTGCGATGCAAAAATAAACATCTCAGAAAAATAACCTCAAAAAGTTTTTCTCTTTGACAAGAATGTCAAATTACTCATTGACGAACGAAAGCAAAATAACAAAAACATTATTCAATATTTATTACATGAGAGAATTATTATTCCGATTAAAATATTACCTCAAAGGGAACTGATCTCGCTGTCTTGTTGTACGCAAACTGGGAACAATCCTTGCATAGCCAGTTCCACCAAAATGTAGGATCCCCGTTCAGACGACGGCAAACATCTTCAAACCCGTGTGTAAGCAGCAGCGAAAAATAAATCGTCTTTTCTCCTCCGAGCACCGACAAAATCCGGTCTTCGCTAGGTTCAAATACACCGGCGTGTGCCCGGGAACAACTTCCCGATAAATTTCTCCACTTTGGTATTACTTTTATCCCTGAATTTTATGATGTAAAATTCAGCAAATTCGATGGAAAAAATCTCGTCTCCGTTTTTTGTACAATCTGTGTGCGCCTGTGTGAGTGCAATCTACTCGTAGCAACGCGCGAGCAAACTCCTGTTACTTCATGCTGAAGGCATCGTTCACTGACTGACTGACAGTTCGCGTTGATGTTTCTCTCGTATGATTTTGCGTCAAACGAAGTCATGTATATTTTTCATATCGGGAGTTCCCTCGCCCTCACTCTACCCTACCCCACAACCGATCCAGCCATTCTCTCAGACATTACGATTTTCCACGCGATTTGCGAAATCGAAGCCCACCAAAGTTTCTTTCCAGTCTTGTTCGGTTAATGATAATCCACTTTCCCCAAACGATTGAGGCAGTCTGGCTTTCGGGGATGCAGAATCGACGGGTCTTTCCAATACTACCTTGTGCCATCATCATATTACTACAAATTTGCTAGGATTGCGCTGCTAATTCCGTATACTTCTCTGCAGTTCGATGGATGCTATTTGCTGTGCATAAATTTTCGATAGGGCGACCCCACTGCTATTTATATGGCTTTCACAATGCACTGATAGAAAATATTACAGACTGGTGTACAATTGTAAGCTATTCATGTTATATGCTTTCAAAATATTAAATTTTCTTTTTATTAACATATATCGTACCGAGCTGTAATTTTTTGACGTAGAACTACGTCTTTCATTAAGGGTGCCAAATCAGAAAACAGGTCACGTTTTTATGAAATAAAGTTAACGTTAATAACTATTTTTACCGTGAACGGATTTTGGCGATTTACATACTAAACGAATCGGAAATTCCGTAAGATTTGTTTAATATGTTATACATTAGAATCCCCTGGTTTGTAAATGGTTAAAATTCATAAAAACTTTAACGTTTCCATTTTCCCATACATTTCTTCTCCATTTGTGTGCTTTCCCCAACAGAGCTTTCAATAACGAGCACGTATCGACGACCAACGGAGGGGAAATCGTAGGATTTAATGTCTCCGTGAACAAAGGAAAAGTAGAAGAATTAAGGGGAATACTTGCCTAGAGTATAAACAGTGGATCTCGGTGAGGCAAACTTTCATTCGGCATCGGACTGTTGAGCAATCCAGTTCACTTTGCTTTCGCTGCGCTACAATCTAAGATTGGACCCCACCAGTGGTAACCCAACTTGGATATCGTCGTGTGGTTTTTTCAGTTTGTTTTTCCCGTTATTTGTATCATGTGTTTTCCTTTCCATGTAATAAATTAGACGCTTCTCGTAATGTGTTTGACCAAGAAAAAGAGGAAGGCAGGCTCGAGCCCTGCAAAAAACGAACGCATTGCCAGGGGCAATAAAATTTCGAGCCAAGCGTCATCTAATGATGCACGCGATGTTGGTGCAGTGAATAGCGCTCGCACTGAACCGAGCCTTCGCGAGTGTGACACCGCATCGAACAACAGGGAAGTAGGCGATTTCGGCGCGTCGGTCGAAAATGTAAACGCCGTTACCCAGGCAGCAACCAAAATCAAGCTCCCCCCGCTGGTGGTGAAGGCGGTCGCTTTTGACAAACTTATCAGCGAACTCACATCGATGGGTGTTACAGCAGAGTACAAGCTGTGTGGCATAATTCAGTCTTTTTCCAAGCAGTTAACATTGTTTGTTTTCCGTCATCATAAGGGCTTCGTTGGTGCGTTGGTTGTTATTACAAAGAGTTTATTTCGCTTGTTTAGTCACCAAGAAAGTAAATGTCGTTCTGGAATTTTGTATGTGATTAGGTTTCACTTGCCAGTAACAAAACTTCCTCCACTTAGGGTGACAGATCCGCTTCTCTCTAGCATCAGAAAGTAATGCAACTCTTTTTCGAGGCCAGTAATATTAACGGAAGCGTTTCTTTTGAGAATAGCGCAAAATGATAAGAAGTGTTTATATTCCTAGTAGTTTCAAGCCACCAATGTATGGCTCTGTATGCATGCTATGGCGAACGCTTGTTTGGCGCTTGGTTTACGTTATACGAACGATGGCTAGAGGTGCGATTCCTTTGAGGCAATACTAAATAACATGTAGCATAATATTTGATACTTGCAAGTGTTGTCATTGTTGTTGTTTCCATGCGGTGCCAAAGATATATTGATGTAGTTATGTGATGTGGAATAATGGTGCTGGTGCAACATGTATATAATCGATTGTAGCCGAGTATATGTCAATTGCGAAAAAGGCCACCGGAATAGCGTTCGAGGTAAATTTTCAATGCATTGACATGAAATAAATTGCGACGTACGATCAGCTAGTGTATTGTTTTGCGAAGGCAAGAATGAATCATCAATCAATTATCGTCAACAGATTCTACAATGAAAAAACCACTTCAGAAATTAGTCTACTAAGCAGTTGTTTCTAAAATTTCACAGCATTATAGAATAATATCCCAAGGTATAAACAAGCGACTTATATAAAATAACAGCGTAGTTCTACGTCAACAATGCGGTCGTATCTTGGACACAACCTCCTATAATTTTTTATTTTATTGAAAGCTATTGGTGTTACTTCGATCACTGGCGTTAAAGTGCTTGAGATTGGGTAGACTGTACACTTCGTAGTTGCTCTTCAGGATTGACCTGAACAAACGAAATTGCTTTAACACTAAACCTACTTAAGTTTCATGTATGCCTATTCCTACCACAGCGGGTCAAGTGACCCTTTATGAATAGTTAGTGAACAATGACTCGATTTCTATAGTTTTGTTGAGGAACGTGACATACCATCTTACTCCTGTATATTTCGACTTTTTGGGATAACAATTATTAGCAAAATAATGAAATTACAATTTTTGACACGAAAAATAGCACTGTAGCTTGGAATGGTTACTGTTAGCTCGCTTGGATAGTCAGCAATACAGTTGATTCTGATCATGCACTATTCATTCACAAATACAACAAAATATATAAAACAATAGCTGAACGTTTGCACGAGTAAAATGACCCGTTGCGGTAGCTAGGGTAGATTACATATTACATATTTATAAAGATTATATTTATAGATTATATTTACATATTTCTCATTAAACAAATTACAAGAGAGAAGTAAACGCTGAAAAATTAATTCGATGTATGTTTTAAGAAAAGTAGTGCAGGCAAATGATGTTGTAATAATGTAATTTGCAAGAAAATGTTGACAAAAAGTTTAAAATGGTCCATTTGACTCCAGTGTTAATAAACAAATCTAAACGCTATCGTCCCGCTGTTCCACATACGTCTTTTCTATATAATGTAAGTTACGAACCACTTGTCAATTCCACCATTAACGAAATGAACTGTACGCAAGGTTATATACACTTCATTTCATTTTCAACGTTTTCACCAAGGGATTGCTAGGATGGCCGCCTTTCTGTAGCCAGCATAGAAAATCATGAGCATAAAAATCATAACCTAAAATTAAAAATGAAGTGCTCCGCGTGATTCTCCGGCAGTGATTTTAATTGCAAATGGCAAAGAAAGCTTCCGGATGGGTATCCAAACATCGCTTTCCAAAGATAGTTTCCTTGATTTACGTAATCAGAAATTAACATATATGACTTCAAACATTAAACAACACGTGAGCCCCCTAAGCGCGAGCCCTGTTTTATGCTGCCTACGCTCAATTTGCATTGGTTGAGATAGGGTTGCCAGAGCCCCGGTTTTCACCGTGAGGTGGTGTTCGTGATCTTTATTTACTTTACGTAGAATAGAAGGTTAGGGATGTTTCCTGTGTATACACACGGAGAACGCACGTGTTATACACACAACGAAGTTAGTAATAAAAAATCCTCAATTTGTTTGAAGTTCTAAAGTTTTTTTTTTAATATTTCTCGATTTTAAAAGCTCTAAAAATCATAAAAAGTGACAAAATCACAAGTTGAGCCGATGGTAAACATGATAGTAAACCGATTATTCACTGCAAGTAAGGTTTTATGTGATTTTTATCGATTTCATACTGAACAGTTTTTGTTTACTTCAGCAAAATGTTGAAGTACCACGTCCCGCGATGCTGGACAGAATAATTTCGAATGAGATAAACTAATCGGAGAAGTTTTCAACTATCCCATGAATCCGCTCCTTGGATCGGGAACGGGAACGAGAACGACACTGCTTCGATATAACCTCTCCACACATTTGTTCATCTGTTTTGCATTATTTTTATAGTACAGGTGCGATAATTTTACTTTTTTCAGTTTTAAAATCTGCTGAAACTGCTGTTTCATCATTTCATAACATATTTTGAGACAGTTCTTGTGTTTTAATTTTAAACAGTAAAAAGTGTTTGAATTTATATGAATTCGATCGATAGTTTTTCACTATTTTTTGCTTTTTCTGTTTGCCTACCACTACTTGAACAAAGCAAGAAGTAGACTACCTTCTTATTCTATGTACTTTGTGGTTCGTGTGTAGACCAGAGATGCCAGGTTTGAAGACATGTTGAAGATATTTGACTTGCTGTGAAGACATTTTGAAGACATTATGAAATGTGTGGAGACATTTCAGTATGATAGCGTACGTGGGTTCTTCAGAGACATCATTTCCATGAAATTCTAATTTTTGGCCGAAAATATCGTCAAAAGAAATAGGGCTTTTGTCTCAGTGTCATTGGCTCGCTTTTTTTTATAACAGTATCATTTGTTTTATCTTGTTCTAAGTAATCAACGGAAACTTGTCTCGAGGTTATTCACTTACTTTTTTCAAACTTTTACAAGCAAAAAAACCCATATGAATATACGGTAAGTTACATTTAATTCGATCTGCCGAGGCACCACTTAGTGTCGCATTGGAGGCGATTTTGACCTGTAATTGGACATTCGCGATGACAGTGATACAATGTCGATAACTGATGGCGACTTCAAATGTGGGGTCATAATTTGGGCCTCCACCTCGATGTTTACAAAAATGTCCAATTAGAGGTAAAGATGTCAAATTAAACGTGTCGCATTACAGGTTTGTCCAATTAGCTAGATGTCGAATTAGATGTAACTTACTGTAGAATGAATTCAACAACAAAGCCACGTTTACTTCAAATTCTGGAGAACTTCAACCGGTATGAATACATATTGTCTCTAGAAGACAGTTCATTTGTACTCGAGAATTCAAATGATTGCGATATTGTATTTGAATTATTTTGGGCCTATACTATACAATAGATTAATTTAGACCTTCCAAACGACCACTTCACAGATCGAAGGTTTTCCGGTTACATACCGTTTCAATAATTAGTTTTATGGATATGGTTTGAGTTACAATCAGAACTTCAAAGCTGGAATAAACAAATTGAATTATCACGGTTCCATTTTTGTGGAAGAATAGGAGTTATATTCACTCAATCAACGGTTTATCAAGCCAATTATCATTTCGAAACACATAAAATTTAGTTCACAGTTGCGCAATATATCCTTTGTTCACATTTATTTGAATAAACTTCAAAACCTCAAGTAAGTTTAATGAAATGCGCTTTATAACAATACCAATGAGAACAAACATTGAATAATCTACCAAGCTTTGGTCAAAAGTAAATTATTGAAGACATTTCTTAGTACCATGTGATGATATTTAAAAAAATCACCTGGCATTCCTGGTGTAGACAGCCAGGGAATACAGCCCTGCAATATTTTGCGTTTTCCTGAACTGTCATATCTTCCTAAATTTCTGTCGGCTGGGCTGAATCAAAAGTCGTTCGGAGTTATATCATCACTTAATATTAACATAAATTAAGGTAAATATATTATTTATTTTGTAATATCAATAGTTGCTGTTCTTCGAATGAAAACTTTCTCTTTAGCTATGATATCGCAATATTCTCCCACAGATCCGACAAGCCAGTAATCTTCAACTACACAAATGGCTAGCAGACTTTTCCAGTCGTTCTTCCCATCTGTTAAAGCGCAGGAGGAAGATATAATCGATCCACAAACTGTTCTCCGGGTTAGAAACGATGCCAAATAATTATAGTTTATTTGTTTTGCTATAAAAGCGCATAATCCCGCTTTCCTTTTTCTGTGTTTCTAGGAAAAGTGTGCCCAAGAAGGACACGCGACCCATCTCTACGAGAAATATCAAGCTTGCAATGATCGTGTCAACAGTCGATCCCAAACCACCGAGACCTGCGTTGAAGAATTGTTCGACTATATGCACGAACTGGATCACTGCGTCAACAAGACTCTGTTCTCGAAGCTGAAGTAATTGAATCGCGCTTCGATGAAGGATGGGCAGTTTTAGTTGTAGAAGTTTTCATCTCTAACATGAATCTGTCCTATTCAAACTTGATAGATTAATAAAGCGTCTGAACGGAACCATTACTAGTTACGATATGAGGAATAATCCTTATTTCTTGCAAAATCACTACTCTAGTATCCCTTACTCGGGTTTACTGCTACTAGATAAATGATGTACATGTATTTTTCCTAAGCTTCCCACTTCTATTGTTTTTGTTTCATGTGCATTTTTCATTAGCGACGAGGGAAATCTACCAAGTGCAATGAAGCCTGATTCATTGTCAGCTTCTATGTAACTGGATCAACTTTCTGGAAACCGTTCTGGTCTCGATTCACAAGCAATGATGAACGATGTGCATTTTAAGGACACAATCACTTCTTCAAACACAACAGCAGTATGCGCATGGAGGTGTGGCCGAATCAGCGTTTGACATTCAGCATCCACACTTTTATTGAAACCGAGGTAGAAAAATTACGGACTGGATTCACGGCAACGATATTTAGCATGGAACAACGGACACGAATTGATACTTGGAATGCGCAGCAGGGTAAGCTAGTTCAATTGGCTAGTGAGGCACGGGAGCAGCTCGAAATCTTGGGGTTTAGTGAAGTTCGTTGTCATTGTGCATAAAATCTCCGATAGTGATATCAATATCTGCATGGGGGACTACAACTTGAAGGACAACTTGCGCTTTTGTTCACTCTTAGGCATTGGTATCGTTGTTTTTTTCTGTCTTCCCCTACAAAATGAATCGGAACATAGGAAGCAGCGCCCCTGCAGTTATATGGATTGGCGGTGATTCAACTGGACACATTACCACAACGATATCGTCAGCACGTGGGTGGTACTCGGATGAGTGTTCAATAACGGTATTCTTTCTCTATTGTGTTGTCTCCGTAGCGCGTGACTTCCGTGTTTCCCTGAATAAGGTAGCATTATCGGAACAACTTATAAATTCATATATAGTATAATATAATATAATACAATATAATATATTTTTATTCTTTTTTCAATCAGTGAGTAGAAATAATTGTAGGCATAAAAATTTTCCGTTCTAAGAATAGCAGAGGGAGGAGATTGGAGATTTTAGACTCTTCCTCGTTTGCTCAATAAAGAAGTAGGAAGTCCCTCAAATGCTTCCGGGGACAAGTCTTTTCACCCTACCAAACCTTCCTTCATCTAATCATCGATCTCACTTCATCGCTCTGATGTAATCGTTCCCACTTAACCCGTATCGCAATCTTATATTGTCTTGGGTTGTTTTAACTGTCCCAAACCAAATGGTAAATCCCTGAAGGTCGTCCAGAACATGATACACCTACGTTTCCGAATTTTGTAAATGTCCATGACTTGTCAAAAATTCAAGTCAGTTGGTAACACAGCAGCAGCAGCGCCATCAAGAAGCGTTGTGCCACCTGCGGAGAGCAACATGTGGGCAACTGCAGCATAAACATGCAGAGCAATTGAGCATAAGTGTTCATATTGCGGGGGAACCTCACACGACCTCTCGACATGTGAAACTTACATGAGTCGCTGGGATAAACAGAAGCGCTCGTTGAAGGAACGGTCGAAGCGCACTTTCGCAGAAAATTCGAAGGGCGCACTGACTCAACAACAACAATTGACTATAAACAATGTCTTCGCTTCGCTGCTAGTAGACGAAATGGTCGCGGATTCATTTGGTGAGGGTACACTGTTCTTTTTCAAAGGGAGTTCTAAGTTCAAGGACAACTCCAACCGGTGACATTCTCTGTTAATTTTTAACTAAAAAATCGCGTGAGAATAGTTCACCTTCGAAAATCCAGCAGTCCATGTTTTATCGTCAATAACAACTTCTCAACCGGGATTTTTTTTGATGTCTGACAAGTTGTCTGACATCTTGAATAAAATCTTCACGTTTTTAAATTTTTCCTATCTCATCAAAGTCATTGTTACCGTAATGCTTCCAGTTGTAAAACCTTATTTGCATAATTCCTATTCTCTCTCTCTCTCTCTCTCTCTCTCTCTCTCTCTTTCTCTCTCTCTCTCTCTCTCTCTCTCTCTCTTTTTCTCTCTCTCTCTATCTCTCTCTCTATCTCTCTCTCTCTCTCTCTCTCTCTCTCTCTCTCTTTCTCTCTCTCTCTTTTTCTCTTCTCTCTCTCTCTCTCTCTCTCTCTCTCTCTCTCTTCTCTCTCTCTCTCTCTCTCTCTCTTTCTCTCTCTCTCTTTCTCTCTCTCTCTCTTTCTCTCTCTCTCTCTTTCTCTCTCTCTCTTTCTTTTTTCTTTCCAAGCTCAAATGAAACCCGTCCCAGGTTCCACTGTTACGGAAAGTGACTCGAAACATGACAAATCGCTCTTCAACGAATAAACGTCAAGAATATTCACATCGATGAATTTTTAATTCTACTCTCCTTACATGTAACAACTCTTCTCCAGGATCTGATCGACTTAAGGCAGTATTCTAGTCTAGAAATTTGAGAAACATCAAATTTTATTTTCGTCATATTTCTGAATCTTAGGCATTCAAGGAAGGTCCTAGGAAGGACTTTTCGAAAATCCTATTATTTACCGAGCTTTAGCCATTTCAGCGCGTTTTTCTCGAAACTAGTTTTTTTTTCAAACTGGCGTACACGGTATCTCAAGTACTAGTGAACCGATTAATGTCGAATTTATATGAATACAAACTGCATGCATTTCTCTATCTCTATATATTTTTCCAAATTTTACTATTTTCAAAAAACCAAGAAACGTAAAAAACCGCATTTTTCTTTTCAAACGGCCACCATTTTATCAAAAAACTTATTTTTGGCTTGCCCGAGGTTCATGCGATAGCGGCATCTTTACTGATTCAGAATCTGTTAGATTTTTTTTATTTCCGATAGCAAGAAGGGCTGAAATCGTCTACGCCATGGCAAAACTTTGTTTTTTGAGTCTACAGGATTTGGAGTGTTGAAAGAATCTATTAGCACCTCCCACAGTCTTCGGTTTCCTTGCTCAGTGTATTCTGCGGCAGCAATACACTGGGCGTTGGACAGTGTCGTTCTACGATTTGTTGAACATTATCACATTGTAACATACAGTATTAGCTCTGTTGAGACTATTCGTTCAGTGAGGCTGGAAAAACACTCGCCGCACTTCCTTGAGAAGATACGAGAAGTGTTAGTGCTTTATCCAGACGCTGTTATGCCATCACCTTTGTCCCTTCACACTGCTCAATTACTGCAAATGAGAAGGCTGACTCACTGGCAAAGGTGGGTGCGGTTGAAGGTGATATTTATCAGCGCAAAATCGCCTACAAGGAGTTTTATTCAAAAAAAAAAAAATACCATCGCTAACTGGCAGGTCAAATGGTAGAAAGATGAGTTGGGCCGGTGACTCCACTCGTTTATCCCTTAGGTTATTAGCCTCAAATCATGGTTCAAAAGTTTGGACTTGAGTTGGGACTTTATTGGCACCTTCTCCCGACTCATCTCCAATCACTGTTCGTTGGACGCGCTGTTATTTCGTATCAATCCGGCCAGCAACAATCTATGCGTTTGAGGGTTATGGTTATCACGACATTGAGCATGTTTTTGATCGTTCCCTCTTCGGGCCCGAGGAAAGCAACCCTATGTATCGGTGCGGATGGTTCGGTTGGACTTTGATTATGTTTCCCAAATCTATTTTTTCTTTAAAACAGTTGAACTCCGTGTGTAATCATCAATATTGTCAAAATCTCATTATGCCCCCTCCTCTTCATTATAAAAATGTGTCACCCTACTAATCCCGAGTCGCGAATAATCGGTTCCTCATACTATTGACCGTAGAATAAGCGAAAATGTAAATATACTTTTGAACTATTAATAGACTTAGAATTTTTCTCCTTTAAACTTATGTAACCTGTTGAAATGAACGATTTATAAAAGAAGACACTTACTATGAATGTGTCTCGGGTCACTAAGGTCTACGAGAGACACGCGGTCAGTGTTGATGGGTTGGACACGCACTACACAGGGGAAGAACTGAAATCTGTAAGCAAGCATTAGATAGGAATTCCTAAGTACATTGCAATGTGATGCTTCTGGCGTCGGAGCCTTGATGAGTTCAACGAGTTCAATGCAAGATACCGGAATCTGACCTGGCCATAGGTCAAGGCGATAGCTGAGAATCGGCGACTGAAAGTCTTTGGAATGATGGAAGTCTTTTACGTTAGCACTATGTTCCCGCGATGGAACCCAGCACCATTATTTGAGTAAGTAAGATCACTGTAAGATCCCATGGCCGATCGTTTAGCGTCACATATATGGTGCCGGATGTTCGGGTTGGATTCTTATTTTGGCCGGGGGATTTTTCGTGAAAGAAATTCCTATGGTCACGCGAACTCTAGAGCTTACCACACTTTGAGAATAGTGAGACGAAGATGATTTTTTTGGAGCAGATCGAGAGGGATCGGATAAGCCTCGCGGACCAAATTTGATATTTGAAGCAATTGTAAAAGTATTAGTAGTTGAATTGCGAGAAAGTTAGCTTTCCATGATCATTCGGCATCAATTTCGGTTAGCGCAAAAAATTGTGGATCAACTTAGAATGTGATATATCACAACGTAAAGGAGTGTGTCAAAATTCTAGTGCTTCGAATGTTCCTGTAGTTACATGGGTTTTTATAATTATAAATACTTGAATAAATGTGTTCCAAGTGCGATAAGTTCGCACTGATTGGGCTAAGAAAAGGTTGATGGAGAAAAATAAGAAAATCTCACCCAGTCAACTAGAAATTCAATTGATTGTTGGCGCATTAAATATCGTTTGCTGCAGATGTAAATACAATAGATAACTGTCACTCCATCACTATGATTGAAGATTTCTCAAATCTCGGCCTTTACGTAAATAAATTTATCTGATAAAATCATACCACATACATCGGAGCCGGCTTACGTTCCAATGCCAACTTGGAGCACTTCGAAACACACGCAACATACCCGAACTGGTTTGTTCATCCCGAATTTGATTATTGGGACATCGTTATTCGAACAACGGCTACACAAAATACGTCCACAGTGACGGCTAGCGAGATAACAGTAGTTATTTTGTGGGATTAAATAATCATGTAATCGTGAGGTATCTTACCAATGATGTTTTCTCATTGTCATTGTAAATTTCGTTCCACATTCTTGGCACAATTCCGACGAAGCCCACGGTGACTCTTGGGGTAACTCGTCCAGCAAGCGATGCAACAATTGATTTGTGGCCAATTTGTAATTGAAGATAGTCACACCTTCCTTGTTTTCCGCACCCAGACAGGCACCATTTTTGACCAAGATTCTACAAAGCTGAGGCTGGCCTCTCATGTAGGCCAGTAGAAGTGGCGTGTTACCTTGCAAATCTGGTGAATTGATGGGGTACCTTGGCATACATTCCAGGAACAGCTCCAAAATTCCTGCTGCTGTATTGTCTTTCCCGCAGCGGCACAACTCATGAAGAGGGCTTCTACCTTTCAAATTTACGGCTTCTGCATTCAATTCGGATTCCGTCAGTAATTCACGGACAACAGAGATGTGACCCTCACGGACTGCTATGTGGAGCGCGTTATTACCATCTCCATCGACCGCATCAAAATCCGCCCCATTCTGCAGCAATGCTGAAACCGCAGCAAGCGTTCCCCGTTCGGAAGCCACGTGCAAAGCGGTTTTCTGAGTTGCATCACGATCGTTCAATCGTGCACCAGCCAATATGAGATTCCGTATCAACATTTCTTTGTCTGAAGCGGCTGCTAGGTGTAGGGGGGGTGTCTGGTTCACATCGTGAACCCGTGAATTGACATCAACGTGAATTGAAAGAAGAAAAAGCACCGATTCAAGATCGTCTTTCATGATTGCCAAATGCAAAAAGTTACGGCCTCTTTGGTCCATCTGTTCTGCTGCATTGGGAAGTCTCTCGAGAATGTTTTGTGCAGCCTTGTTATTCCTTACCTGCAGTGCTGCAGCGAATGGCGTATTGCCTGTTTTGTCACGAATCTTCAGATCTATTCCAGGGTGACACAACAGTATGCTGATTATCTCTTCGTGTTGATTCTCAATTGCAACATGCAGTGGAGTTTTGAGGTCACAATCAACGGCGTTCACATTAGCTCCATGATCGATTAGTGTATGAAGGACGTTTCGTAAGCCCCACTGACAGCACAAATGTAATGGCGAAGCCTTATCTTTGGCTTCGTCTCCTCCTTGCCCTTGTGGCCCGGGTTGTCGAGGTGAGTCTAAATCACAACCACTCTTGATGAGAAACTGTGCAGCTTGTTCCTTGTTTTCATCTATCGCTCGATGCAACAAGGTTTGTAGACATCCTTCGGGTCCTGAACTCCAGCAGTCGGTATCAACACCGTGTCGAACCAGTACGGAACCGATGTCAAACTGATCGGATTCCAATGCGGACCAAAGTGGACAGTCGCCCTTGTTATCAGGAGCACTCAAGGATACCCCACGAATGCACAGAGCGTCAACAACATCCGGCAGACGACAGTGAATTGCTAGCTGTAGTGGCGATTCTTGGTCGGCAGTTAATGCATTCATATCGGCTCCTTGATTGAGTAAAAACACTGCTGTTTTCGAGTCTTCCTTTAGAATTGCTTGGTGCAACAATGTCATATCCTGCCCATTGCGGGCATTCACGTCGGCGCCACCTTGTATCAGTAATGGGACTATGTCATTATAACCTAATGATAGTGCCAGACTTAAGGGTGAGTCCCCGAATGCATTCTTCAAATTAAAATCTACCATCTCGGAGTGAGCGTCTTTCGATGCATTTTTATATTCGATGAATGCCTTTATAACCTCCTGACTGTTCGATTCGACAGCATAATGTAGAGCTGTTTTCAGTTCGGCTACACCTGATTGCAGATTTGGTGAGGCTCCCCTTTCTAGCAGAGCACGCACCAATTCGGGTAACCCTTGTCCGGCAGCTACATGTAAAGTTGTCAGTCCTGCCTTATTTATGTGGTTTAAATTCGCGTACTCTGTCAAAAAAACCGCTGCTTCCTCGAGCCTTTGTTTGGCCAAGGTGTGTAGTAGACTATCTCCGGTATCCGAATGAATAGGGTTCGGTCTAGCTCCCTTTTCCAACAGGCGACGCGCAAGATCAAAAGGTGACCCATCGGTATGTGGTGGCATAAGGGCGAACTGCAAGGCACATTTTTCCTCCAACGTACGAATATTGGTATCTAGGTTGAGTACAGAGTCACTGAGAAGTTCGTCAATTAAATCGATATGTTGTGAAGTAATGGCTATGTGTAAAGGAGTGCTATAAGGAATAAAAAAAAATTCATTGAATATCTTCTCTTTTTATTTTTAATGAGCTCACTTACTAGCCCTTGATGTTCTGCACATTAGGATCGGCACGCTGCTTCAAGAGTTGTCTACCAACGCTCAACATGTCACGATACGTTTCCGGATCGGTACTCTTCTCGGCATATGTAGATACCAAGTGCAGGGCCGTGTCGGACGTATCACGAGTAACCAAATCGACATTGCAGCCCTTGTCAAGCAGGAATTGCGCTGCGAAACCGTCGCCCCGTTTGATTGCATCGATCAGTAGTGTACAATCCTAAAACATACAGTCGTTAATGGAGGAAAAAGGAGTGTTGCAAAACTTACATCTGAAGTAAACGCATTGATATCGGCACCGCCGGTTTCCAGGAGGGTCTGAGCTATCGTCGTACTGCGCCCCATGAGTGCGAGTCCTAGAGGTAACTGCCCTTGAGGAGATAGGCTGTTTATGATTTCAGAGAGCTGAAATGAGAAGTATATATTGTCGTTATAATGTGTTGCCAATTTGTTCAAAAAGATACGTAATATTTGAAATTGATAAATGGTGCTAGGCAAACATCTATGGTTCATACAAATGTATGATCATGAAGTAAAATTTATGTGTTGCCGACAGCGTTTTGTACAAACAACGCCACAGATATGTACTCAGAAAATGTATAACTGTAGTTTGTGTTTTTATGATGGCATAGAACAGAGATGATTGTGATAATTTCCATGAATTCGGTTCTTCTCGAAAGATAGTTTTCTGCTATTTTAATTTTAATACGATATATCTAGTTCAGCTCAAAAGAATTCAAATCGGGAAGTCCAATTTTCGATCACATTTGGAGCAAATGAGGCTTAATATCAGTGATATCGTGGCGGATGTTGAACTATAGCTCCTCAAATATAAGGTCACTAGATTGGGGTGAAAAAATTGGGCCTGATCACGTGACGTTCGTGAAAACGAAATTATTTGTTTGCAAGGTTATATACACTTCATTTCGTTATTACCGTGAAGTGACGTTTGTGATCACGCCTATTGATAATTATTGTCCTGTAGCCGTCATCATTAACTGTTACGCATGCAAAATGTCGTTCGCTAAATACCCTTCAGAATGAACATGAAAATTTTTCTATTCGTGTAACAATTCGGCTGCAGAGTCGGACAAGATTAAATTCAACAAAGCAACGTTTTCTAAACTTGTTCAACCAGCTCAATTTTTGTTTCACTTTTATTTTCGCCGTAGTCATATATTACAGTGCTCCAAATGCAACTAGGGAAGACATATTGCGTTTTTGAAACAGAAATACCAGCAACGAGACAACCCAGGAGACCTTATTAAGGAGTACAAAACAACGATAATTTCTGTCTTGGAATATGTTTCCGCCAGACCGCTATATATTATATGCACAAGCTCGAGTGAATACAATATCTTTGTTTGTTTACGGCAGGGGTTCCTATGCGCCCATCTTTTTGTATTTTTTTTTATCCCATTTATTTATTTCAGGCTCATTAGCATTTTAGCTGTAACAGGACCGAATTTTAATTGTGTACATGTCACATGGTTATCATATCTATAATTATAGCACATTACATTACACAGTTGCCATTCGCCAGTATTCCTTCTATACCATTGCATATGGTACATTTACACAGTAGCCATTTAGGCGTAAGAGTATTCTGTATTGTATTT